>NC_137921.1:20922821-20940321 GCF_963457725.1 Sprattus sprattus | reverse complement strand
TACTCTCCCAATGCCTCCCAATTTCTCAAACTGTGGGTTGCAGACCAGCATCTGTCCACGATGAGGTAACTGGCTCTTTCCACTGCTAAAGTCAAATAATGCTTTGGGCTTCTGTCACTCACCGGAAAATTTTCAACACAATTGAATAGAATCATGGATCCGCTGACCAATAGAAAACTAAAAACATAAGTTTAGCTATCAGGAAATATACCTGCTAATGAGGTGTCATCAAACATAGAGACATTACATAGGTCGTAGGGGTGGAGTGGTCAAAGATGTGAGGGAACAGTGTGGGGCACACTTATTGTCTATGTTCAAAGCTTCCTCCTGTCGGGTGTGTCTTTAATTGTCATTTCATTGTGCCATTGTTTGGCTCTGAAAATCAATGTGGCCAGTTGACAAGTGCAATGACAAAAAATCTTAGATATGGAGAAAGGTACTTATAAATGTTATGTTCCAGCACATTGGTTCTTTGCACCAGACTGCCACTTGTAAAGCTGCTGTAAGTAGTCACTTTTGTCACAATGTCACTTTTGCCACACATAGGCACCGAAGGTGTCCAGCTCTTTCCTTTGGGGTCCTATACATATGTACAGTAAGCCACCTGTTTTGGCCACTGTAAAGGTTATTATAATGGTCTGACAACATGGAAAAGATCCATACAGAGATACACCTGTGTCTGTTTACCTCAATAACTGTAAATTAACTGTAGAAAATGACAATCAGTGTTTTACCTTTCACTTCTTCTAGTCTGAAGCTTGTAGTCGATTGGCCTGCCGTGTGGTGCTGGAATGGGCACTTAACAGAGAGCACCTCCTAACGATTATTGACTACAGGCACTGAGTTGGTGCTTCATCATAGACCGAAAGATCGTAAAAATTTCACTGTTCTAGTTTTGATCCTGATGATTTTGTAGGGAATGCTTTCATGAAGCTGATTGTACAGAGTTATATCCATTGTTTTTCTGAGTCAGCATAGGGTCTTGCTCTGTGCTGGTGGGGATTTGTTCGCTCTCTCCTACATAAATCACCCTAATTAACGCCCACGCCCTCTGACCTCGCGCTCTTCTCCCTCCGCATCCAGATGTTGAGCTGCTACTGCACAGCTGTCCCTGTGGGAATCGCCCCCTCCCATTAGCCAGGCAACAGCGGGGTCAAAGGGCAGCAGACCAGGATAGGCACGCACACTGTCTGTTTATCACCATCTTTGTCATCTTTCTGTCTCTCTCTTCTCATCTTGTCCCTCCTGCTCTGTCTTTCATCTGCGTTTTGGCAGGTTTGTTTCACCCTAAAGTCTGTTAGCAGCACATCAGAACAGCCTCGGCTGCCACACCAAATTTCCTCTTTTTTCCCCTCTTTTCTTTGTCACAAAGACAAAACACTTTGCAGCTATACAGAAAATATCTCAGCAAGCAGTGTTTCTGAATCTGAATTCAGATTGCGTGAAGAGAGAGAGAGAGAGAGAGAGAGAGAGAGAGAGAGAAAAGTGTTTGTGTAAGCTAGAGAGAGAGAGAGAGGGGGTGTGTGTGCGTGTGTGAGAGATTAGTGAGAGAGGCAGTGTACCTGGTGTGCTTCTGAAGCCCTGGTTCAAACAAAGTGAGGGAAAGCTCCTGTCACGGGCATTTTTAAATAGGCCATTTTAAATACGGCAGGGAAGCAAAGCTTGTGTGTCATCCCCGTGTTTCCTGGTTATTGCAGTTGTATCTGCAGGCCCCTTTTGACCTTATTATGCCACACTCGTGCTGTGCACACACACACACACACACACACACACACACACACACACACACACACACACACATACACACGCACGCTCACTCAGCCACACATAAATTGACATTTGAACTAGGGAATACAGGTTTATGAGGTTTTAAAGCCATATGTCACTATTTGTGGGGGGGGGGACTACTAGTGTGGTAGCTTTTTTTCAAGGTATAGTGGATAAAGCTATTTTCAACAGCACACAAAAATCTTATCCCCACAGGGAGTCTGTAATAGGGCTGCAGGGTTGCACAAGGGAAGCCCAATCACATCAGTGGCTACAAGGGAATAAATGGCACAGAGGGCCACTTTATTTACAGAGAAAACAAATCCATAAAAGTGCTAACAGGGTAACAATGCTGGTGCACACAAACCCTACTTAATTCCGGTCAACTGGTAGATCAGGATGCTAAAAACACCAGGAGTGGTCTTTTCATAGAGAGCTCAAAAACTGTGGAATGCCTCCTTGCATTGTGTTGTGTAGATGGTAAGAGAGATAAAGAGCTGAAATGGGAGTGCCAAGGTTAAGTCAGGAAATCAATATCCACACATTCTTGAGTAAAATGACAAAGAGAAAGCTCTTAAAGTTAATTGTCACACTGACCAACAAGTAGGCCTGTTTTTAATCAAAACTGTCCTGAATAAATAAATGGCTTGAATAAACCCTGTGGTAAATAATGAGTAAAGGTGTAGAGTGGAGTTGGCTGATGTATGCTCCCACTTCTTAAAGCTTGATAAAGCTCTGAAGTCTGCTTCAGTGAGCCCGAAGCTCTGCTGCAAAAATGATAGGTCTTTCTAGAACCTTATTTCTGTCAGCAGGTGATTCTGTACCCTCCTGCTGTGTGACTGTGGGCTGCGCTGTGATCTGTGTGTGTGTGTGTGTGTGTGTGTGTGTGTGTGTGTGTGTGTGTGTGTGTGTGTGTGTGTGTGTGTGTGTGTATGTGTGTGTGTGTGTGTGTGTGTGTGTGTGTGTGTGTGTGTTGGTGTATTGTGTGCATGACCCCCCTCACAACACAGGAATGATAATGAGTACCTGTTCGTATCGATTTCTTCTCTCGCCCTTGTTTCACAGCAGGTAAAAGCTCTGATCTTTAAAAAACACTAACACTAGACACCATTTGAACACCTAAGTCAAAAGCACCCATTGATGAGCAAGCATGCTGTCTCTCTCTCTCTCTCTCTCTCTCTCTCTCTCTCTCTCTCTCTCTTCTCAGACATGGTCAAATACTCACAGGTCAGGAGCTACAGCAGTGTTTGAGGCTGGGTGCAAAGGAAGTTGATCGGTGTCATACAGTGAAATCACTTAAATAATCCATCTGTGCATGTAAATGAGAACCTCTCTCTCTTTCTTCCTCTCTCTGCCTCCCCCCCCCCCCTCTCTCTCTCTCTCTCTCTCTCTTCCTCTCCCTCCCTCTTTCTCTCTCCTCTCTTAGTGCTAATTATCCTCCCCTGAGAAGGTGGTGGCCTTGGCTGGTTTATTGAGCCGTGGCATGACTAAGCTGCGTGGCTCCATGGAGGGTTGGTGAAGGTTGGGGGGTCGGGGGACTTATAGTTGGGGGGGGGGGGCATTATGGTTCAGCACCACTACTTGCTCCCCGCTCAGCTTCAGGCTGCCTCTCCCTACCGAGCTACATGTTCCTACTGAGAGAACTCAACCACCCTCAACACTAACTGAGTTCATCCTCAGCAGGCTCTCTGCATCCTGCCCACCAGCTCAGAGAGGGAGAGTGCTGCAGAGGAGGGAAAGGGAGATATGTGGTGCAAGAAAGAAAAACTGATTTAAAGATTTCCTGTAAAGACAAATAGAGAGGCAGTCAGACAGAGAGACGGACAGTCATCTTATATGCATTAGAGTTGATTGAAAAAATAAAGAACAGGGGGGTGACGGTGGGGATGGTTGGGGGGCCGATAATACCCCTTGCTGTGCTGTTCTCCCTTGCTTTTTTATTTATTGTCCCTCTGACTGTGACTGTATATCCCCACTTCTAAAGCACACACACACAGACACACACACACAAAGCCTCCTAGAGGCTGGTGCTGTCTAGCGCTAATGCTAATAGACTGACAGGGTTTAGACTGATGCCTGCTAATGGCACCCTGTTACTCACAGCGCTGACTCACCCGTGTTTACATATGTGGACTCTCCATTAAAGGTCTGTGTGTTTACGTTAAGCAGAGGGAGTGTCACGTCACATCAAATGGAACGCTAAAGAGTGCTAAGGCGGCTAATAGCACTAGACCTGGTAAGCATTCTGCTGTCTTTACCCTTCATTTTTTATAAGTCAGTCAGTCAATCAATCAATCATTCAGTGATTCAATCAATTAATTAAAGGATATTCACTATTACATGTAAAATGAAGGGGCATGATGCACCATTGATGGTTTTGCGGTGGTTGGTCAGATGATAACATTCATTGCTTGGTGTTATAGCTGTAGATGATGACTGCATGAATGCCAAATATGTACTGGGCCACTGCATTCTGAGTTCACATCTAACTGGTGGACCTCTCTCAGTGCCTTTTGAGTCTCATTTCCACTCTCTTCCACTTCGGAACATTGCGTTAGTGGTATTTGCATGGCAGCATTTCTAGGCCAGTGTGGTGATTTGGTCTAACATGTGAGCAGACTTCCATTAAAACACCATTCCTGGGATGTGGTCAGAAAGTCTGTCCTATTGTGTTTTCCCAACCACTTTTCCTTGACCTTGATGGTAACGTCATGAGGTCAAGGAAACGATGTGAAGTAGAATTCATAAAGTCATAAAGAGAATCCGACTGCACTTACACTGGGCTACTTATTATGCGAAGGCAGATTTTATTGACGTTGGTCATGCTGTTTGGTTGTTGATTGGGTTGTTGCTACTGTCAAAAGGAACTGTGCTATCTCCTCTCCTGTGGTGCTCCAGTGTTCCCTATGCTAAGGGAGATACAAAATGAAGCATTGAAGCTCCTTTCTAAGCATTTCGAGAATTCAACGATCTCTTATCTTTCGGGTCTTTTCACTCAGTTAGGAACCTTCCTAGGTGAAAAGCACTACCTTAATGCTACTTACCTTATGCTGCAGCACTGCCCAGCAAGACTAAGCATGATTACCCCACTTAGACACTCAGGGCATCAATCCAGGAATTTTAATTTTTAATGATCTATGATATTATATCTAGAGACAGTTTACTACCTTCAGTGCAGCGGTGTCATTTGCAGGATGTTTTGCTGGACTTTAGATCAAAGTGCTTCCAGCACAAAACTAGGCTAAAACTGATGCAGCCAGAGTTACCAGAAGAACTTCATCTACTTTTAATGAGAAAGAAAGAAAATGTGAATTAAAATTAACTAACAAATGATATACCACAATATTGATACCATTACCAGTGGGGAAACTGGGTTCAAAGGGAGGATTTCATTCAGTTCTGCTGTCAACAAGAAACTTGTTCACCATAAGTTTCTATTGCTTTACATAGGTTGGCTCAATAATAATTCAGTAACCCCTGGCAACACTGATGACAGTTTGCTTGCAGTCACCACTGCAGTTCATTAACTAATACTGCTCTGAAGTATACAAGCCTAGTCTGAGCTCCCCAAATAATTGGACTCAAAACAAACCAGACCCTATCAAAAATATGCATGCCTGTCAAAATGAAACATTAAAAAGTGACCAGAACTTTTGTATCTTGAAGGATTGTAAAGCCAAGAAACAGTAAGCAAAATATTCAGAGTTTCCCAGTGAACACTCGAAACAAAGGCGCTGGTGTTCACAAAACTGCTGAACACCGGCATCGATTGATCATCTACAACATGAAAAAAACAGTGGGGGGGAAAAGGCGATTCTTCTGTATGTTTGAGCCCAGTAGGGATGAGCCAGCTTGTGTGCTGTGCCCAGGCGATGGGAGGGGAAGGCGAGGCGAGGCCGCTGGGGAGGCCATCACCGTGGGCATCAGAGGCAGGATGTGCTGCCTGGCTCTAGTTGGTGGTGGAGCAGCGGCTCCCAGCCCACTCATTAGTGCAGCTGTGGCGCAGAGGCCCGGCTTTGATCTCGCCAGCTCTCATCCAATCTTTCACATACTTTCTCTCCCTCTCTGCCATTCTTTCTCTCTGTCTCTCTGTCACTCTCTTGCTAGTGGTCTCTCCAATGGGGTCCACCATTGCCCTCTCTCTTTCTCTCCCTCCTGCCACAGCTGAACTCTGTCAAGGAGCTTTTTCCAGTTAATCAGTGTCTATAACTAGTATGTTCTGTTTTATTCCTCTGAAACACACACACACACACATTCCTTCTCACACATTCATACACCCATATTTACTCATTCAAATAAACAGACTCATGGCAAACACACTCCCACACATGCAGCAGTCACACTGGTCATTCTACTTGCTATGACTCCGAGAAGATAGACCTGTCTGTCAGGCTTCAGACAGAACTCCCATCACGGACTTTAGACAGAACTCCCTCTCTCTATCTCCTGTCTTTATCCAGTCTAACTCATGTAGTCCCTCCGACACCACAGTCCCACAGTAGTCCCTGAATACAGACACTGCAGCTCCCTTCATTGAGCCCAGGGCAGCCTTGTTGGAGTCGGTCTCTCGGAGCTCTGGGCCGAGACCACTGTTGCCCGTTTGGTTCAGTGAAAGTAAGGAAAGTTATAAACGAGGGGTTTTCTCAATAAGAGTCTCAGCAGTTTGTAGCACATGGTTTAAAAAAAAGAGAAGTTTGGCCTTCTGTGAATGCTAATGAAAGCAGATCATCTGAGGACACCTGCAAACAAACAAGTATGCACACACACACTGAGATGGTGACCTTCTGTTTGTCTCAGTTGTTGATTACATAATGGATAAAGGGTTAGTCTTTGTGTGTGTGTGTGTGTGGGCTTGTGTGTGTGTGTGTGTGTGTGGCCGTGGCCGTGGCCGTGGCCGTGGGTGTGTGTGTCTGTGTGGACGTGGGTGTGTATGTGTGCGTATGTGCGTGTGTCTTTGTGTGTGTGTGTGTGTGTGTGTGTCTTTGTGTGTGTGTGTGTGTGTGTGTGTGTGTGTGTGTGTGTGTGTGTGTGTGTGTGTGTGTGTGTGTGTGTGTGTGTGTGCGTCAGTTAGGGAACACTATGCAGCAGGTCATGATAATGAGTAGAGGCTATCAGACTGCAATAACATCCAGCATGCATGGTGCCCCTGTTATGTGTCTAATTCCTGCACACAAAACAGCTTTTTAAAAATAGTACATGTACACTGCCAGTAAATCTATATTATTGTCCTACTTATTATTTGTCATTGTCGACAGTTTTGGCTTTGCCAGTTTTCTTGATTGTATCTACTTTATGATACGTACATACAGCACAGGCTATCCAGACTCAAAATGTTTCCTGAAAAATAGTATCTTTTAAATGGACTGACAACTAGTGTAAATTAAATTCTGTTGTATCTGCAAGCACTTAGCTGTTAGTGGCCATTTCAGAGACTCCTGACCATAGCTGTTAGTGCTTTTTCTGTAATAGGGGTGAGACCTCAGGTTTGTCTGCTTAACGACTCAGCACTCTAATATTTATGTGCGGTCACCTCTGCTCTGTTGCGCGCTCTCCAGCCGCCCGAAACCCTACCTGTGGCGTGCCTCGGCCAAGCGCTCGGCACGGTGATGTTTTATTTAAGCCACTTCCTCGCGTGCTGCTGTTAGATAGTGTAATTGGGATGACAGTGGTCGGCACGGAACGGCAGCCTCCGTGTTTAACCTCGGACGGTCAAGTGAGGGAGAAGTGTCTGTGCGTGTGTGTGTGTGTGTGTGTGTGTGTTAATTAGAGTGAAGAAAGAGAATATGTGGGTTAGAATAAGTTGTTTGAACGCACACGTGTGTGTTTATGTGTGTGTGTGTGTGTGTACATGTACGTGTGCGTGTGTGTGTGTGTGTCTGTATATAAGTTAGAGATAGAAAGAGAAGTAAGTACTACTAAGGTTGTGTGAACATGTGTGTGAGGGGGTTAATAACAGCACAAACTGTGCTCCTGTACTCTTATAGACTGGTTCATTGACAAGGATGGAGATAAAGACACCGTCTTCTGTAACAATGACCAAAACCCACTCTCTCTCCTGATGACTGCCCCAGAAAATGACCTAATTTTGCCCTGCTCATGTACGCCTGTAATTCTGTGCAGTCTCTTCTGAAAATCAGCATCCTCCGCCATCTCCCGTTGCTTAGCACCTCAGGTGTCATTAGCACCGAACACACAAGAAAGGTGGTCAGCGCTCCGCTTATTTTGTCCTTCAGTCCTTCACTCAAAATCACCGCTAATCATGGAGAGTAGACAGGAAAAGAAAGTAATTTGAGAAACTCCAAAGAAACAGACCAATTTGACTGAGAAAGAAGAGAGTGAGTGGGAGCGGAGCGCCAGGCCATTGGCGGCCCATTGTGGCAAATTGCATAGAGACTGACTCATTGAAAGTCCTCGGACAAAAAGGCATATCACCTTGTTGGGGGAGTGGAGGGATGGGAGGGAGGGGGTCTAATCAAATTCTCTGTATGCTTAGCTTCCTCTTTGCTGAAAAGACAACCTAATACACGCTTACTGTGACTGTAATTGTGAGCTGCGCTCGTATATTTGCAGGAGGGAAATGTTAATATGAGTGTGCCGTAATTACATTTAGTTGGAGCCATTATGTTCATAATAACAGTCCTGGGTGTGAGACTGTGCACCGCGGGGGATGGGTGAGTTGAGGGGAGGGGAGGGTGCCTTCCACAGACAGAGGAAATGTGCAGCACATCGTGCTCCGTGCTCACGTCATGACACTAGCCAAGTGTGAAATGAGGCCTGAAGAAAATAAATAACAAGCTCCCACGGCACTATTGATGCTTACCGGGCCGGGGTGTAGCTAACTGCCGGTGTGCAAACCTAATACAGAGTGTGTGTGTGTGTGTGAATGAGAGAGCTTATGCGTATGTGTGTGAATGAGAGCGTGTGTGTGTGTGAGTGTGTGTGTGTGTGTGTGTGTGTGTGTGTGTGTGTGTGTGTGTGTGTGTGTGTGTGTGTGTGTGTGTGTGTGTGACTGAGAGAGATGATCAGCGGGATATTACTTTCCAGTAAATCCGTTTCTGTGCTGTAGGCCTAGTTGTTCTTTGAGCATGTTATTGTGGTGTGTGGTCGGTTTGTGTATTGGTGAATGTCTGCCTCTGTATGGTTGTGTTTATTCTTTGTGCATGTGTGGTGTGGTTGTGTGTGTATTTATGTGTGTGTGCTTAGATATGTGATAACATTAATTTTGCAATTCGGAAATGACATTCATGCAAACCTAAGGAAATTTGCGAGTATTAACTGCGCCGTATATAAACCGCATCATGTATGCATTGGATGTCATTTTATAAAACAAACAGCGTGTATTGACCGCACCCGTGTATTAACTGCAGTTTATAACGCTACGTCATTTGGTCACAGTCTTAATGCCATGTTGTTGTGGTACAAGTGCTAACAGACATTTAAAAGTTGTATGAATAAAGATGGGCTTCTCAAACTAAAATACTACACCTACACCTCCCCACCCACACACACACAAATACTACACGTACACCTCCGAACACACACAAACACACAGACAAATACTACACCTACACCTCCACACACACACAGACACACATTTTATGTACTTTATTTGATTCCACATTACAAGTTATATCATTTTTTTAGGAACCAAATGTGATGAATTATCCAACAACTATTTGACCAACAAACATCTTGTTATGGGAATGCATCATTAAGGGTACAGGAAACATCTCCTTTTCCAGATGAACATGCTCCCTATAACAGTTGATATTGAGCAGTACTTAGCTAGCTGTCTGGCCCTTTTTTTACTTAGTCCACTGATGTTAAGTCCACTGACCACCAGCCTATGCACATGGCCTAGACTGCCAAAGACAAGAACAATGAGGACACATTTATAGCCACAGCTTTCTATGGCAGATGTTAGAGGATGGTATTTCAGTTTTTTTGTACAATAGGATTCCTCCATGAACAGGTCAAAGGCACAGGCTACTTCAAAGAGTCTGACTATTTTTTCCTCTTGTGATATGCAAATGATGTCTGGTGTGTTGGGAATTCCTGAAAAGCAGTTTGTGGATGAGTTAAACCAGTGGGACTTGACAGAGGTATGTTTGTATAGTTGTTCCTGAGGAGCGCAGGGGATCTGGGCAGCGATGAGGTCCACCAGTCTGTCATGTCTGGCAGTATACAGTCCTTTGTAGGAAGGGCAACTGGGCCTCGTTTCCCGAACGCGCACTTAGCCTAAAAAGCACTTGAAATCGCTCGTAAGAGGATTCCTACGTTGCAGACGGGTTTCCCAACGCCACACTTAGCTTAAGTGTATCTTTCATTGAGAGGAATTCTACGTGTGGTCAGGACCAGTAGTAACTTCACACTTAGCGATGTAATCCACCAGGGGCGTCGTTCGACCGTCGTTCGGAAGAAACGGGAATTAAAAAAAAAAAACATGGCTACTTGAAGCGAGGAATATTTTACATGAATAAAGCTATCTACACAACTTTTTATATGTTTATAATGACTCGGTTTGATCGGAAATGTGCTACGCAACCAATGCAGAGTATTTAGGTCTTGACTGAAGCTTTCAAACAGTAGTTTGATGGCACATTTAGCGCTTATGCCACCACTCCATTGGCTTATATGGTAGCTTCTAGCTAGATGGTTGTATATTATGTAGAAGAAATCCAAACGATGTTTCTGTGTATAGCACATCATGAGAATGTCATTGTTTCACCTGCCTATTCCCATCAAAATAGAAATAAAGAATATTGAGTATTTGAAAATAAAGATTAGGCTATACAAAACTAGTGCATTGCCCGTAGGAATTATGCATTCTGTAGTGTTAGCAGACGTAGGGCTGTTGGGTAGTGTAATGGCAAGACATATTTGCACTCCACATAGGTACAGGTTACACTGAAGTATTATTGTGATGCATGTTTCCTTTTCATTAAGAAATGTGTTAATGGTAGCCTTTTTGGAGAGTTACCAACAAATAAAGTTTGAGATTATGTAGTGGATGCAGTTGAATATACTGTAGATGTCAACGTTGCTGTCTAAACTATAAACTAAATGTCATAAAGAAAGACATTATTTAAAATGAAGTTATGGTTGAAATAGGATCACTTCTTTATTGTAAGGGTAAGTGTAGGGCAAGAATGGTCATGCAGTTGGACTCAAATGTAGGTTAATTTTATTGAATGTATGTAGCCTACTGTACTGTATGACTTTGATGATGCTAGCTTTGACAGCCCACTCTCAGACAGATCGTAATAAATGTCCTTACAATGGGAACACAGTTTAAATAGGCTTCTCTGCTGGAGATGGCGTTACTATCCCCGCCCCGAATTTAGTGCACATTGCACGTTCGATGCACGCATAGGCTAGCTAATTTCACAGCAATTAACGTAAACAGGTTAACCTGACGTAAACAGCTCCTAAGAGCTACTTAAGAACTCGTGCACGTTGCGCTCGTGCACCTGACTTTAAGTTGATGGTTGGGAAACGCACGTAAATACAAAGTGCTACTTAGTGTACGATGTCGCGAAAATCCACGTAGGCCGTTAAGATACATCGTTATCGGGAAACGAGGCCCAGTTCATGATGTGGGCTACTGACTCCAGTTGTTGTGGTGGGTCATGTAGCATGCATAAGGGGGAATGAATAGATGGAAACCAGAGAGAGAGATTGTATTTTGTGGGGAGAACCTGTAGGCGTGCCTTCACACAGAAGATGAGTATCTCATCACTGACGGTGGCATTATTGTAAATGGCATGTGATGTGGAGTGATCTGCACAGGTGAGTTTGGCTAATTTTCCTTGAAGTTTAAGGCTGGACCAGTACTCCATATTGTGGCCCCTTTGGATGGTAAGAAGGGTTTGCCTGGATGTTGATGGTAACAGGAGATGGGTGATGTTATTGTGTTGCAGCCTGGCTTGCACTGTGATTGATGGGTCATCCACCACTGCATCGGTGACCTCTACTGGTTGGTGGTTGGAGGTCCATTTTAGCTCGGTGCCTGTCCTCCAGCACAAATCATTCAGGTCACGCCAGTCTGATGACACACCAAATCCCTGTGCCTGGGTATCCAGCTTGCCACTGCTCTTTCTTCTGAAACCCAGGAAGTTATCCTCACCACTGCCTGCACAAGCCACTTTGCGTTTCTTAAAGTCCAGCAGTAATGATGCTCTTGCCAGGTGTCTTACACTGTTGTCATCACAGTTTAGCATATTGACTAGATGTGACTGCCTTGCTGCTGTGTACTCCCACATACAGTTTGGAATGCCAAGCCCACCGTCCTGTTTCTTCTGGAAAATAAAACATCGTGTAGAATGTGTGTTGAGGCCCAGCCATTTCCTTACAACTTGCACAGTTTTATTGTCCATTGTGCGCAGATCTTTTTGTGGGATATGAACATTCGCGAAGAGATGTTGTATTTTGGTGAAGGCTATATCTCTGATTGCATGGACTTTCAGAGTTGCTGGGAGAGGTGAAGTGTCAATCAGGTCCAGCACACACACACACACACACACACACACTGCACCAACTCCTCCACACACACACACACACACACTACACCAACACCTCCCCCGACACACACACACACATACAAATACCTCATATCCACTGTGTTGCTGTGTCGTGTGGGAATGGACACTAAATGTAAATCGTTAATTGATCCCCTGGTGACCTAGTACCATGAACGATGATTTTTTTTTACACGCTTGCAGTAGGAATCACAACCATAGATTTAACGTGATCGAGAAGGCAAGGGGTAGGGGGGACTTCTCAATGCAAGGGTCATTTGCTCCATTGATGATCCCATTACTTCTCTCAGGATTGGTTAATGTCTGTGTGAAGCCATTTGACATCATCCGCAAGTGTTGGTGATCACTTTGAACCTAAGACTGCCTTTTATTGGTGAGCTGATTTTGATAAATTAAACATTGCTTCAGGCTATAAACAGTGTTTCCTGGTGGATGTGGTTGCCTATGCTAGCTAACTAGCAAGATAGCCAAGGAAACTTAACACTCTAAGGTCCAAGGCCTTTTAGACTTTTCTAAGTTGTCTGACATGCCTTGATGTTTTTGTACATTTTGCTTAACTAAAAACATTGATGCACAAATGGAATATATGATTCTATTCTAGAAGACCTCAGCAATAATATTAGAAAAGGGTTCAATGTTTCCGTGGTTGTTCTTTTTATGTCTCTAAGACGAAAACTCAAAAATAAAAATATCCCGGACGAGGGATATAGACCTTTTAGTGTTAAACAGTTTAAAGATTCCATTTGCATGAAATGATAGTGATCTAGCTGATTCTACATTCTCATCAATTCCACTTATAATAGGAAACGGTAGAAACCCTCAGGGTGCCTGTGCAGTTTCATATTAAGTTCATATTAATTTCACATGACATGAGTTCATATTACACAAGCTAGCAACTATCAACTGTCAAGATGGCTCTCTGAGCTAGATATCACTAGGCTCATCCATGAGACCTGGCATGTTCACATTCCGTAGCATCCCATTAAATATAGTCTGGTGGGAAAACACGGCACCAGTCTCTTTATCATTATGGAAGACTGAGTGTGAATGAAAATGTATCAATCCCATGTTGGTTTTACCTGATACATTAATGGGATTCGTATGTGAAAGAGAGAGAGAGAGAGAGAGAGAGAGAGAGAGAGAGAGAGAGAGAGAGAGAGAGAGAGAGAGAGAGAGAGAGAGAGAGAGAGAGAGAGAGACTTTACCTGGCAGAGTACTGTGTGTGTTACTATCTGCCAGGCAAAAAAATTGCAATCCCATGTATAGGCTGCACCCGAGTATAAATCGTAGTGCTGCAGACATTTTACAAAATCAATGTACAAGATGTGGTTAATAGTCGTGAAATTACGTTATAATCAGGAGAGTTTAGGTCACAGTGTTCAAAGGCATATTGTTTCTCAGCAAGTCGATCACGGACGAACAAAAAATTGACAATGTATTAAAAAATGTTGATTGGATGATGTCTTCCATGCAAGGAGAGCATAGTTTCATCAAACCAGCCGCCCCGATCGAACACCAAGCTCATTGAAAATTGGCTCGTCAGCACCGCCCACCCCACCCACCTCCTCCTCCTCCGCTCGCTTATTTATTAAAACTCAATCTGCTCCCTCTGAGGGCTGACAGGGCTGCCATCCTCTATCCTACCCACTGATCACTGATGCACAGGCTTTTCCCCTTAGCCTCCACACAGCTCTCGCCCTGGACACAGCATGGAGGGTTTAGCACATGCTAAGCTTGGCAAGAGGCTTTACCTGTTACACACACACACACACACACACACACACACACACACACACACACACACACACACACACACACATGGACAATGTCACAGACACAGACACTCACACACACAAACACACTGGTCCCTATTAGATGCAAGTGGTGGCCACCCCTCCCCTCATAGATAGATAGAAAGATAGATAGATAGTAGTAGTAGTAGTAGGCGGAGATTTTGTAATTATTATTGTTGTTGCTGTTGTTGTTGTTAGTATTATTATTGTTACTGTTATTATGATTCCTACAAATCCTTCATTTAGTCTCAGCTCAATCTGAAAAATGAGCCTGCTTTGTTCTGCAAAGCTGTTGAATACTCTGCTCAGCTGATAAACACGGCCTGGGTGTCTGAGCACGACTGAAGTGCTTCGTTTTGAGCGCCATGAGTTTGGAAAAAGCCTGCCTCACCCAAGTATGTTGAAGCGAAAGGGAGGAGAAGTTAAGGCCGGAGTCAGGAGTATTCCTGCATAATGCTACCCAGAAGGTTGCAAGGGAGCAAGTGACAGAAAGGTGCTTCAACCTGCCAACACTCTTCAGCTCAATACGCTGATCCTGCATTTCTAAAGAGAGATATTTTACTGTACAGACAAATGGGTGCTGAACACATTGTGTAATACATCCTCCACATGTAGTACCGCTGTGGACTTGGTTCTGATGTGGCAGTTAATGAAAAACCAAAGTGCAGATAACTGTAATTACAGAGTTAAATCCAATAAAGGCAAGGCTAAGGTAGGCTAAGGGCAATTACAATGCTAGCACGTAGAGATAGCAGTGCTAAGACCACAAACCAGAGGAGGTGGGAAACGGCAATAACGATTTGCTCCAAAACCAGATATCAAATTACCTTGTATGTTTATTACACAATACGAAACCAGTGGATCTCAAGGCTGAGCTCAGTAGGAAGAGATGAAAGATAAGGACGTAGCCTACTGCCAAGATTACAAGACAAACCTGAGAAGAGATAAAATAAGCCTTAAAAAAAGTCTCTTTAAAGTATACTGCATGCAGTGTGGTAAGGCTAAGGTTACGCTTTAAAACCAAAATGTGGACATAAGAGTTACCTTTTAAAGGGCTGTTGAAAGGCTGTAAAACGTATAATATATATATATATATATATATATATAAATACACAAGGGGCATATTGAATCCAGTGTCTTAACTGTCTTATGTAGGCTACATGTGGACGTCTGATTTCAAAAGATCATCGACCAGGCTGAAGACAAAGGTGTCTGTGATTTGTTGGTGCTACTGTGCATTCTGTGAGTGAGAGGTCTGTGGCCACACACTCCACTTGAGTTTGCAAATGAGTTTTGAGTTTGCTGCACCCCCCAGACTGAAAACCACTGCTCAATGCTTCTCAAACACAAGCACGCACGCACGCACGCACGCACGCATGCACACACCCATACACACACACACACAACCACAACCTTAGTGGAATTCAGAGGCTGAAACTCTTCATTACGCTGCACTGTTATTTATTGATCTTTCTTTCTGTGTGTGTGTGTGTGTGTGTGTGTGTGTGTGTGTGTGTGTGTGTGTGTGTGTGTGTGTGTATATGACAGGAGAGGGAACTTTTGTCTCGTATCGCGGACCTTCAGGATGAGGTGACCCGCAGGAAGAACCAGATCGCGGACCTGGACCACGAGATCCACACCCTGAACGAGAACATCAGCACGCTCACCAAAGAGCTGGAGCTCAAGGGCAAAGAGGTGCTGAAGATCCGCAGTGAAGCCAACCAGCAGATCAGGTGTGTGTGTGTGTGTCTGTGTGTGTGTGTGTGTGTGTGTGTGTGTCTGTGTGTGTGTGTGTGTGTGTGTGTGTGTGTGTGTGTGTGTGTGTGTGTGTGTGTGTGTGTGTGTGTGTGTGTGTGTGTTTGTGTCTGCAATGCAGTGAGTGTTTGCTTATGAAATTAAACTGTTTTATTGTGTGAATGTGAAAGCCCTAGGCAAAAATATATATATATCATCATTCTACTGTGATATAAGTTTATCAGTGATGGAATGCACCTCTAACTGGCATAGCTAGTCATTAGTTAGTCATTTTTATATTGTACTATGTTGTTGTGTTTCTGAATCACGGGACAATATGGCTATACCATGCCCAGATGGCATTTTTATAATGAGAATGGAACACATTTGTGATCCTGGAAGAACCCCCCTGTGCTGTATTTTCTCCCTGACAACTGCTATTGGCAATGTCAAGGCTCAGGGATATGTAATTATTTTTTGATTAAGATTGGGAGAGAAATACGAAAGGAAATCGAGCCAAAAATGGAGAGGTGAAAATGAGACACAGGGAGAGAGAGAGAGAGAGAGATAGATGCAAGTGAAGCCATTTGCCTTCCAGAATGTTCTATTTTGATACATTTTTTGTCTTTTTCTGAACATTGCGCTGCTTTGAAGATTCGTTCCTGTTGACATTTATTTTTCCATTTATTCTCACTCATCTCAGCAATACATTCATAGTCGTTTTCTCCTCTCCCTCTCTCTCCCTCTCTCTCCCTCTCTCTCTCTCGCTCTCTCTCGCTCTCTCTCTCGCTCTCTCTCGCGCTCTCTCCGGGTTTACTGAGAGGTTGTCAGTCACCTCACTTTATCTGGTCACAGCTTTCCCACAGCCGTCCATGAATATTGCAGACACTTATTGAATACGTCTCGTGGGAGACGGAGGCTGGCTCCCCATAACATTATGGGCTGTTTGGTGATTAATTAGAAAACGCTCTGAGAATTAAGTGTCTCAGTGTGTGTGTTGTGTGTGTGTGTGTGTGTGTGTGTGTGTGTGTGTGTGTGTGTGTGTGTGTTCATATCTGTTTGTGTGTGAGAGGGAGAGAGACTGATAGGGGTTGGTGTGTGTGTGTGTGTGTGTGTTAGTTCTCACATGCATGTGTGTGTAACTGTATGTAAATATGCATGGTTTGTACGTGTTTGTCTGTATGTGTGGGTACTTGTGTGTGTGTGTGTGTGTGTGTGTGTGTGTGTGTGTGTGTGTGTGTGTGAGACTGTGCATGTGTGTATGTGTGTATGCATGTGTGTATGTGTGTATGTGTATGTGTGTGTGTGTGGTTGTGTGTGTGTGTGTGTGTGTGTGTGTGTGTGTGTGTGTGTGTGTGTGTGTGTGTTTACCAAAGGCCGTAGTATGCTGGCTGGATATCTCCTACCCCTCATGTACCAGATTTCACTCCCAATTATGTAACACGGCAGTGAGTCCTGGGTACTGAGATAAAAATATCAAGTAAATAAAGAAATAAAGAAATAAAGTGGATCGGCGCTACCCTTAGGGAGAACTACTCAGGGAGAACAGCAGCGTGTACTCCTGCTCTCCCTCTCCCTCTCCCTCTCTTTCTGTCCTGTCCTCTTATCTCTCTCCCTCTTGTTCTATTGCTCACAGTGTGTGTGCTCAGCAGAATCCCAATGCTTTAC
>NC_137921.1:20782821-20920321 GCF_963457725.1 Sprattus sprattus | reverse complement strand
TATTTTCGACCCGAACAACAAATCACTGTCATTGGGTTCAGAGGACCTTTTAAATGGTGTTATCATATTTTGAATCAGCATTCACTTTTTAAATGTATTTTGTCCTTGCTAATGGCAGCCCTCACTTTTAATGAGGTTATTAGTAGAAATAACCTCACGTCGCATGGCCAAAAAAAGCTTCTCCTCGTCGCTTCGTTGGTCTGAGTGGCTATGAGGCGCTTGCCGGAGCGACGCTGAAATGCCGGCCAAAAACGGGAGAGGGACCTGTGACCTCCATGCTCGTGCTTCATCCCTGCTCTCCTGGCCCACGGCGAAGCCCCTCCCGCGGGGGCGCCAATTTGTGGCGCACTAATTAAGCATAACACAAATCTATTTTCATGACAGCCTGCACACTCTCTCGCCAATTAATCATCACGGCAAGCCTGCTTTCTAACCCCCCCCCCCCCCCCATCCCCTCCCCTTCTCTCCTCCCCTTCTCTCTTCTCTCCTCCTCCAAACATGAAGCCCAAGTGTCCAGAGCTACATGTTTGTTCCTATTTAAGCTTCATGAATATTTCATCTCTCCTCGAGTAAGAAAAAACGAAACCTGATCTCTGAAAGGGCTTGTTATACCCATGCATTGGGTTTGGGCTTTTGAGCTTTTAAAGTGATTAGTCTTATTTGTGTTTTGAGGTAGGCCGTGAGCACAGTGAAATTATAGACTTTTTAGACTTATTTATTAAGAGGTACACAGCAGCATAAACACAGTTTTTAAAACGGTGAAGCCTGAAATGCATCAGACATTACAGCAATCAACATCATAACCAGAAACAAGGAATGAAGAAAGAATGAATGATAAACTAAACTCAAATAAATAGGTAAATAAAATAAATAGGTCAAAACAAAACTATTTAAGATCACGGGGAATAAAAGAGAGTTCATTTATCCCAGGACAGTACTAACGCTGAAGGCCATTTCAGCATCCGTCCCTTTCCTACAGCAGCTGATTGCACCACACTTTAGGGTCAGAGGCCAGAGTGAGAGTCAGACTAATAGTGTATGTCTCCACATTAAATAAGGAAACCCAAAAAAGATTAGCTCAACAAATGTCATGCAATAGAGAAACTGTTAATGTCTGTGAAAATCATACTCTTTTCATGTAGAGCCTGATCTGCTATTGAAATGGGTATTAGGAATTCGAATCAAAGAAAGAGACATCAAGTGAGTGTAGAACACGTCCGGGTTCAGATAGAAAGATACATGCAGACGAATGGATGAAAGAGAGGGGCTGGGTAGACTTGAGTTTTCTAAAAAATATTTTTAAGTCCTGTACCTTTGAATGTAAACTCCTGGCTGATGTATTCATGTTTTAATGAGAAAAGAAGGAACATTTTTCCTTTTTTATATTCATCCATGCATCAATCAGAGCTCTATACCTCAAAAATGGAGCTGGATCTCAAAGGCTTCTCTATCCAACACTGACACAAGGATGTTATAGCTATTGCTTGGTTTGTTAGAAGCAGAAAAAAGTATTATAAGAAATATACACGTGTGATTAAAAAGGCACCCCCAGCCGTTTATCATGTTAATTAGCAGCCGGTTTTATGTGAGGTGAATGAACAGTGTTTGAAGGAGCGTGTTGATGCGCCAACATTGATTGGAGTGAAATGGTAGAAACTTATCAAAACAGAGACACACTCTGCACTGTTAAATGTATTCACTCTCAGGCTTGAGAAAAAAAAGAAGCTTATTTTGCTCCGATTAATCATTTTGCGAGGCAGGATGTGCCTCATTTACTAAGGAGGATCTAACAGAGGATCTCTCAGCATATGCAAACTCCCCATTCTATGAGGTTCTATTAAGAAACTCAACTCAAAATGAAAGTATGTGTCTTGCATTGAAATGGGGCTGCATTGAACCAGTGAAGACGTAGCCTCCATGTCAATTCAGTGTCTTTGAGGTATAGCCACAGTGCAAAATTGTGATTGGTGTTGACAGGAAATCTTTTGGATTAGCAGGTTTTGATTTCCTTTTTTACATTGGAGCTGCTATTTGTAATAGCACTTTGCAGAAAGGAGACTAGGGAGTGTCTGACTGTGACGTGACTCAACGTGACACTGTTAACGGCCACTCTGCTCTCTGCGCTCTTCCTCAGATTGGAGGGGACTGAAGACAAGTTCCGGAACCGCGAGAGCCGTCCAGAGGACCTGCAGATCATTGCGGAGCTGAAGGACATGGTGACAGAGAGGGAGTCGCTGGTCAAGAAGCTGGTGGTGAGTGCTCTGCTCTGCTCACATGACCTCACACCTGTACTACTAGCCTTATTTATTAGCATACTTACAAGGATATATAGTGTTTTATAACATAGTATAGTGTAAGTATGGTAATGGTAGCAATAGTGCTACTAAAACCAACATTTCATCATAGTACCATAGAGAATATACTTACTACTACTGCCATAATTATACTATTACCATAATTATACTATATCATATACTATACTGTACTACACTAAGTGTGTGTGAAGGGAAGCTGTACTATATACACTTTAAGTGTGAGAGAAAGGGAGACTGAATCACAGCAGCGTGTGGTACTCTGAGCCAGAGTGCAGCTGGAGCTCGACAGCAGGAGGAGAAACATTGGTTTCACCTCAGCATGGGGTCTCCCCTGCCCAGCCAGACCAGAAGTGGCCCTCTGTTCAGCGCGGTTCAGCCAGCCGTACACTTTATTCTATTAGTCCTTGGCCTGAATGGCTTAATTTATAATGGGGGAGAGCCTCTTTGCCCTCAATGACAAGCACTGAAACATGAATAGCCAAGAAGTATGAGCAAATTTCATCTTTTAAAGTCTTTTTTTTCCATGTATGAGTGCCAAGTTGATGAATTGCTTAAGCAAATATAATTGCTGTCTCCTTCCCTCAACCCCCCCACCCCCCACCCCACACCCACTGTCGACAGGATGACAAAAAGTTCTATCAGCTGGAGTTAGTGAACCGGGAGACCAACTTCAACAAAGTGTTCAACGCCAACCCCAACGTGGGTGTTATAAACCCCCTCATCAAGGTAAGACAGTGGCCTGCCTTTGAGTCTCTCCCGCCAGGGACTGAAGGCCACCCCTTTACATACTCAGCAGGTTTAAGTTCTGTCCTTGATAGATCATCACACGCATCGACTATTAGCGAGCAGAGATAGCAGCATATTGAGGGCCGGAAAGATATATCTGAAGATATATCTGTAGTGAGACCAAGAAGAACAGGCTGTAGCCCCATCCCATTTATAGCATGCCCATTCAGGTCATCCTAACTCGACAGGCTTTGAAGTTATAAACCCCCTACCACCTCATCACAAGTCGCCTTTCGCTTTAACAACTTACTTGAACGCCACCATACACTTCTGACACAACTATGCTGTAGGCATAACACATCAGATGACAACGTGCAGTCAGGATGATCTAATAGCCATCTGCCTGAGCATCTAATGCTAGATGCTAAATGTTCTTAACACCTCCCAATCCCTGTACCCTGGGTGTGAAGGTGTCAGGTGACAGTCTCTGTCATGTCTGCGACACAGCAGTCCGTAAATGTGTGAGCAGTTTCATGCTGTTACGAGGTGTCGCTGCCCGTTTGAATGTTTTAGTCATCTGGTGGGTCATGTGCATGGCTCGTTGTGTCAGGCCTCAAACACAGGATTGAGGCGTGGTGTCACCATGTCCGCAGGATTGCACTTTCCTAAACCAAGACCACCCACTGTCCCATCCCAATGTTACCATGGCAATCCCCTGTCCAAAGTCACACAGATCACTCTGCATGGTCAATGTATTAACTGTTGATCATCCAAGTTCTATAACTTCCAATATTTGGTTCAGTGTTACATATATGTGTGGTTACTGTACATATGTAAGTTTACATGTCTGTATGTGTGTGTGTGTGTGTGTGTGTGTGTGTCTTCTATGTGCCTGTGTAGACATCCAGTTGTTCTTTGCTTTCCAAGCCATTGTATGAACATTTGTTTCTTCAGTAGCCCTCTCTTTTTTAACACATCTCCTTTTTGACTCATGTTATCATTTCGGTTAGCTGTGAAACAACTGTGGCCGCCCACTGACATGTTTGGTGCCAGCTTGACCTTTTTTTCCCAATTAACATCCACTCATCCTCATGAGAGAGCTCAGTGGTGGTAACATTAGAGGCAGACTGAGAGCCGCGCCGTAAGTCTTTCCACATAGCTCTCAACAGCCCCCGCTCTCCCAACTCCATTTTCTTTTTTCTGTGTCCTCCTCCTCCTCCTGCTGTCCCTACCTCTCGTAGCAAAAGAGAAAGAATGAGAAATCGGCAAGCCGATTCAGCAGCTCCCCGAACCTGCGGGCTATGGAGGCCGCAGGGACAGGGCCTGGTGGGGGGGGCGGAGGGGGTGGGGGCGGTGGCGGGGTGGGCCAGCCGACCCGCCTGGAGCCCATCCCCAACTCCCCCGTCCACCAGCTCGACCTGAACTCGAGCAAACTCCTGCCCCCGCCAACCCCCCCAAACGAGCCCAAGAAATTCACGAGGTGAGCTCCGCCTCGCCCCACCCACTCCACCCCATGCCAGGTGCTCCTTCATCAGCACCACCCACATACACACATACACCCACATACACACATACACACATACACAGAGGAACACACATGCATACACGTACACACACAGCACACTTTTCTTATGGGGACCTCATAATGCGAAGGCTTAATCATTGGGATTTCTGTTATTTTTTAATTTGAACTTCACTAATATAAATATATATATATTTCTTTCTTTTTGAATTTTCAGAGAGTTTTTCTAGAATCGGCACTGGCATCCCTTCTTTTCAGCTGTAAAGCAAAGTCAGTCAAACTCCTCCAGTGGTACTGAACCGAGACAACCACATCCTAGACTAAAAGACAATCAGGGCAGGGTATTATGTGGGGTTTTTTATCACTTTTTTTGTCTTGACATGAATGAAACGATGAAAAAAAGCGATCTCCGCCAAAACAGCAATTAGTGCAAATGACGGATGACTGCGGTCCTCTCGCGTCAGACAGAGGGCTTCGCTGGAGACTTCTCTCCCCTGCGATTAGCATTCCATCTGAAGAGGACGGGATGTGCTCTCTTTCTCGCTCTCTCCTCCTCTTCCATTCGCCGGGCCCTTTTGGCACCTGGTATAAGTGTCCCAAGAGGCCGAGTATCGCAGATTGATGGAGCAAGTGCTTCCTGCCAGTCTCCCTGCCGCACTTAGTCAGGATATTCAACACCCCTCCCCTCCCCCCTCAAACCCCCCCCCCCCCCCCCCCCCCCCATCTCACACAGCTCAGTTTTGTTTTGTTTTGGTTGAAAGTTTGAAAAGGAGGGATGTCTTTGCTGAAATCCTTTCTAAATGCATATGTAGAGTACAAACAGGTAGGATAGCTGTTGTATGACACAAAGTCCCATGACTGAAGTCTTTTTTAAATAAATATATATATATATTTTGGAAATGGCCTTGGAATGCAAAAAGGGAGCATGTTGTATGGCCACCAGCTGTCCGACTGGAGGTCTGGTGTCTCGTGTGTGTTTTCTGTGTCGTCCTGGATAATGTGCTCATCTGTGTCTGTGCTGGAAGTTATACAACTCATCTGTGCTGCTGGGCTTGGGCATTGGAATGGCTTCTGTTAACCCCCCCACTCATTCCCATAAACTGGACCGACTTTATAAAGCTAACCTGCACTTTTGTTCTGTTCTGTTCTTCGTATATTGAAATGCACTGTTTTGTGGAGCTTGTAGAAAGTTGAAATGATGTATATTGCTGATATATCATTTTCTCTGGTGTGCTTTGATGCCTGTACATGTGGATGTTTGCACTGTTTGCTCGACTTGCAGCATTTTTTATGCAACTTTTTATCCATCAATAAATCTCCTGACGTTTCGCTTCACCAGACGGGTTGTTGTGGAGTGTGTTGCTGAATGTGTTTTTTTTTGTCATGTTGTTCTTTGAGAGTGCAGATCTGGTTTATCAAGTAGTATTTATTTGTGGTGAAGTAGGGCATGCTGGAGCTTAAGGCATGCTGGAGCTTAATTGGTGCAACATCACCACTGAAATGAACCAATTACATTTGAAAGCTTGAAACTCAGGCTGTATAGAAATGTAAAGATACAGTAGCTCTGGGAATGCTCTGGCAGATATACCTGAATCTTATCCCACTATATAACTGCTATTGTTTGAAGCCAGGTCTGCTGGGCTGTTGTGTTGTGCCAGTGTACGTGAGGACCTGTTAACGTCCATGTTCTTCTCTTAATGCTGTGGGCTGCGGGCTGTGGGCGCACGTGTTGTGGTGTGTTTCTGCGCACGTGTACTGTATGTGTGCATGAGTGTGTATGCCGGCTACTGCTATTGTCCTTGCTACATGCTGTCATGAATGTGGATCAGTTGCAGGTGTGTTGACATGGCTGCCCTCCATTGTTATGGGACCCCCCCCCCCACCGACACACACCCCCACACACACACACACCAGACACACACACACACACACACACACACACACTGCCTCACACACACAGTCTGTCTGTCTCAACCCTTGCCAAGGTGACCTGGTTTTCTACTCGGCTGAGCAGACACACTCCAAAACACACACATACACACACACACACACACACACACACACACACACACACACACACACACACACACACACACACACACACACACACACACACACACTCACACTCAGACACACACACTCAAACACATGGACACAGACACGCAAACACACATCGGAAGACGTACACAAGCACAAAAATGCATGGACATCAGCATGTGAATACACCTGTGTATGAAGAAGCACACATATACACACATAGACACAAAGACAATTACCCAAGTACAAAGTCACACAAAAAGCAGCACACTTACATAGATGTATATGTGTTCAGATGTACGTATACACACAGTGATTCAGGCATAGACGCACACGGTCACACATACGCAATTATGTAGACAGGCAGAGAATCTAGGCTGTCATCCAGTCCTCACACACTCACACACACACACACACACACTCGTAATATACATCAGGCAGAGAGTATCACACCCAAGGCTGAGGATAAGATGTTTTCTGTTTGGTGCCAGGGCATTCAGAGAGCAAGGCACAGCTGACAGAGAGCCACGTGTTGAAAGACAAAACACACATGCATTATCACCACTCGCAACATGAGGCAGCGGCAATCGTGACAACACAGTTGGATCCAGTACCTCTGTGTGCATCTCAGTTCACAAGCAAGCATCTGTGCTAGTGCAGGCACCTTCCTGCCTGCAGTGCTATTGGGAGGCCACAGAATAGTCTTAGTGCAGACGCTTTGCTATCAGTGCACTGATAAAGTTAAAGATATGTGGCCAGGATCAGGTAGAGATAATAAAAACACAGAGACTCAAGCTCCATTGAGTGCTAAACTGAGTTGTCTGGAAATTAAAGAATTCCTTGATTGCTATGAGAATCATCTGAGAAAGAGAGAGAAAAGGAAGGACAAGAAGTTTTAAGGCTACTTATACCTGAGTAGCTGTGCTTTCTAAAGAAGTGTCAGGGGAACAGACGATGGCAGAGGCGTGAGCAGACATGATTGTCGCGACGGGTTGATGAACGGCTGAATACCTGAGCATGTCAAAACGTCAAAGCACAGCTCTGATTAGGGAATGATGATAGGCACCTCATGCTTTTCAATCCATTGAAAATGGGCAAGCATCCCCCAGCCCACGAAGGCTGTCAGAATGAAAATGCCTATAAATGGCTGCACCACCAGAGGCTTTTCTTTTTATACAAATTAGAGCCTGGCTGGTAATTGTGCCCGTCCTTTGTTTTCACTGTGTACCGGCGACTGCGCCTCAAGCTCTGACGCCTCGGCTGATAATAACACTCTCGTCATACATCACTGAAGGCAGGCTCGCTTAGACGCATACCGGCGCGGGCACAAACTAAGCCGTGTAGAAAAAACGCAGCACAGAATCCACTAGGGTGTGCATTTTTGACCTTGGCTAAATTACCACCTTTAATTTGGATTGGATGAAATCAAACACTTCATCAGCCATTTGTTCTGTTGCCCCTGAAGAGGTTTGCTCACATAATCAGAACAGGGATGCTAGACTTCATATGGGTTCTAGACTGAAATCCTCCATTAAAGAACACCTGCTCCAGATAGACTCATAATTTTGGGTGGGCAATTGGCCTAGTCTATCCAAATTTCACTCACTGATAGGGGAACAAAACCTCCTTCTCCACAGTTCAGGTTCGGGGTTCTTCACGTTTTAAAACTTTTCACACACCTTAAAAGCCCTTCACATCTAGTCCACACTTTACTCAGCCCTCTTGATGCCACACATCATTTGTCTCAGTTAGAAGCACTGACAAGCCCTCTCACACTCTCCTGCTCTTCTCTGTTCTTCAGACTGGAGGATGTGAGGCCCTTCTTAGACAGGTGGCTGCCGGTGGCTGCGAGTGGCCAGCGGACGCTCATGAACCAACACTAAGAGAGAAAAAGAGAAAGACAGAGAGGCGTCTAAATGTCTCAGTCAACCAGTAGACCAGACAGAGCAAGAGAGACCAGATATCAATGACACACCTTCAAGGGCCTATCAAGACTACATAATTTCATACCCAATAAAAGCATTATTTCAACAGTGGAGTCATTTTGTCTGAGGTTGACATTAGGCACATATACTTGGCAAGCTAACCATTCAGTATGCTCACACAACTGAGTGACTCACACACTACCTTATGTAGATGCACTAGAAATGTTGTTGTAAGGAATACTGACAATGAAAAGGCAAAGTACAAAGATTCACAGCAGGAAGCCCCACTTCTAGAGAAAGACCAAAGACCGTGTGTATTGTTGCTATGATTTAAAAGGCAAAATGATGAGGCATCAGCCTAGAGGAGCTTAGGTTGTTTATGTGTTCACGTGCACTCCACTCACAAATGCACTGACTCAAAGCTCAGCTCTCGTTCAGGAACCCAATCAGGAATGAAGGACAAAATATATGTGTTGGTATGAGTCACCCTTATACTGTTGTGTACTGTTTAACCGCTGTCCCTGTGATGCCTGTCTCTGTCTTTCTCTCTCTCCCTCCCCATCCCACTCTTTCCTTTCCACCCTTAATCTCTTTATGTTTCCCCTCTTTCCTTCATCCTTCGTTTTCACTTTCCGCCTCCGTTTCATCCTCCCTATGCCTTTCTCTTAATTCCATTTCTTGCTTTCTTTCCTTTCTTCTTTCCTCCCTTCTTTCTTTCTCTCCTCAGCCCTCCTGAGACAGAAGAGTCACCCATAGCCTCCCCAGATGCCCAGCGGCAGGAGTGGTTCGCTCAGTACTTCTCTTTCTGACTTCTGCAACTCAAGAGCATGTCAATCGAACCAAACCAAGAAGAGAAAAAAAACAAACAAACAAAAAGTGTAAACAAAAGAGAACAAACAAAAATTCAAAAGACCAAAAAAATTAACAGAAAAATAATTATTATTTAATGATACATCACAACATTCATTTTTATTATTATTATTATTAATAATTTATTTTAATTTAGTTTTGTTTTCTTCACTGTGAATGAGGTTATTGTTTGTACAGTGACTATAGATATGTTTGACTTTTTGTTTTATGCTATTTCTAAAGAGTTGTCCATTTGCTGCTGAATTGTAATTTGTTCAGATGAAGTATATTGTTCTCTCTCTGTCTCTGTACCTTATTTTAGAATGGCACCATAATGAGCGTTTGTTACAGATACATTACCAATTTTGGTAGGAATTCAAATAAAACTGTTTCTATGGTTGTCTCAACACAGATATAATGATGTCTCACCAATTTTAAAAATAAAATACATATTTTATATTTATATTATAATGGTGTATGCTCAGAAATAAATAATAATTGTGACATTTAACCATGGTGTGTCTGCCTGGGTATGTTAGATGGGTTTACATGGTGTGTGTCCTCATGACTTAAAGACATAAAAAGTGTGGGGTTTGTTCTTAGCAACTGACACTTGCAAATAATAGGACCTTGTACTGTAGAATTACAGTTATTGTCATAAAGGCTGGGTACAAATAGCTATAACCACATTTCTGTCATGGGTAAGTAGACAAAGGTGAAATATCCTTAAATGCAAAATAAGTGTAATAATGAGATATTTCTACAAAAAAAATGAATGCCATAAGTGTTGCCTTGTGTTTGTGTGACCATAAAGGACATGGTTATATCATATCAATGTTATTTTTAATTTAAATATTATGTTTTGTGGCTAGATGGCCTAGGCTTTTAACATGCTGGCTGTGAGCCAAGCCAAGCCACACAAATGACACAAACCCTATGAGAGGTAACGTAGACCCACTTGAAATCATTCTTACTTTGAGCTGAGTTTCCTCAGACTGAGCATGTTCTTCTTGAATCTCAAACACAAGGCCAGACTAACCCTGCCACTCCCAAAGAGACCTCTGCAGAGTTGTTGTCGCTTTGTAGCCCTTGATGGACTTCTAAACCATTTCTGCCTGGGAGAGTAACATGGAAATTTGAATAATCACACTCACAAAACTCTGTCGGTAACAGTGTGAAATGCTCCCATTTTGCCCTACATACTTTTGTTGTCTGCCTTTGAGAGGAACCTGTGATCTTCAATGCTGTTAAAAGAGTAAACTTAGTTTTTGGCTACATGGGAGTAAACCAAAGCTGGGTAATTATGTGTTTGTGATTTTAATTTGGGTGATGTGTTTGTGTATCCCAATGCTAAATGAATAGCCTCCAAGTGTGTGTGTGTATACCATTGCTAAATAAATAGGCTCCAAGTGTGTGTGGGTGTGTGTATCCCAATGCTAAATTAATAGGCAATAAGTGTCAAGGCCACAAATCTGGATTCAGAGCCTCGGGGAGACTGTACATCAGAAAAATAATTATACACAAATATGTTTATGACTGTGTTTGTGTGTATATATATATATACAGCATATATACACAATCTTGTGATGGATACATTTAAATGTTTTGAAATAACTGTTTTGAAATAATACATTGACGTAAAAATGCCCAGTGATTCCTAGCACACCATTTTCCCATGTGAACGCAGTGGTACGATTTGAAATTTCCCACATCAAAAGGAGTATGGTCTCTCCTGTGTGAGTGTGCTGGTGTCGTTTGAGATGTCCCCCTACAATGAAACTCTTCCCACTCAGGGAGATTAAGTATTGCCTCTTTCCCTTGTGAGCATAATGATGTAGCCTGAGCTGAGACCATAATAGGAAGCTTTTGCCTCATAAAGAACACGAGTATTTTTTTTTTTATTTCTCTGTCTCTGCATGAGATGGAGGGGAATGGTGGGAACCCCAAGGATAAGGGAGGTTATCCTTTTCCTGTTTGAAAATAAGAAGACACAGACACGTAATGAGCTGCTGTATAAAACATAATGCTGTACAAACCACATAATGCAGACACACACACAACTTGGGCATACACACAAATGCATTTGACCATGCAGTATGTCCATCTGCTCGCTTTCACAACATGACATCGCAAACAATAGGAGCTTTTCTACTGCAGGAACTCATGGGCCGTTTTAGGGGGGTCAGCACCTTTCAGCGGTTTTCCAGTGTAGGAACCACGGAGGTAATTACAGTTCCAGTGAAAATTAAAACATCGACTTTATAGCAAAATGTAATTGTTCAAGTTCAAGTATTTATTTGTCATATACACAGAAAAACAGAGTCAGACTGGGCATTGAAATTCTTGGGACAAGACACCGCACAACAACCTACCATAGCATAACATAAAGTACTCTGAACATAAATTCCACATATAACAAACATATAATAAATCTACAAAATAAATATACAATACCATCTGCTAAACATATAATACACATATAGTAACCTAAACTAACCTAATATATTAACCTAAAGACAAATCGAATGTGCCTGGTATCAGGTAGTGCAATATTACTGTAGTGCAAACAATGGAAAACTGTAACATGTAAAGTGAAAGGTGCAAGACTGTATCACTGTCCATTTAAAAGCCTGATGGCCCTTGGAAAGAAACTGCTCTCCAATCTACGGGTGCGAGATAGAATACTTCGGTAACGCCTACCAGATGGCAAAGGGGAAAAAAGTTTATAGGATGGATGGTAGCAGTCTTTAAGGATCCTGCCAGCTTTCCTGATGCATCGTGTATGGAAGATGTCCTGCAGGGCTGGGAGCTCCCTGCCTATGATAAACTCCGCAGACCTGACCACACTGCATATAGGCCTTACGGTCCTTGGCTGTGCAGCTCCCGTACCACACTGTGATGCAACCAGTCAGGATGCTCTCTATAGTACACCTGTAAAAGTTAGTGTGGATGACTGATTCAATACCAAACTTCTTCAGTCTCCTGAGAAAGAAAAGGCGTTTCCGGGCCGCTTTCACCACCTTGTTCGAGTGAACAGACCAGGTGAGATCACTGCTGATGTTCACCCCAAGGAACCTGAAGCAACTGACCTTTTCGACTACAGATCTATTGATGTATAGGGGCGCATGCTCTTCCTCCTGCCGTCTCCTATAATCCACAATCATCTCTTTAGTTTTACTGATGTTAAGAGAGAGGTTATTAACCTGACACCATGTTGTCAGGGTATCAACCTCTCTGTAGGCTGCCTCATCATTGTCAGTGATGAGGCCCACAATGGTTGTGTCGTCAGCAAACTTCACGATGAGATTTGAACTGTGCGTAGCCGCACAGTCATGCGTGAACAAGGAGAACAGGAGAGGGCTGAGCACACAGCCCTGGGGGTGCATGTGTTGGTGATTACTGTGGATGAGGTGCGGTCACCTCAACGTTGAGGTAATCCTGACGTTATCTAGAAAATCTCTGGTTTATCGCTCTAATGTTGGTGCTGTATTGTCGTGCCTGGAATTGATGCTAGCAAGCCTTTTATCGGTGCCAAATGTGCTATTCTTGGTGTTTTTGCCTTTTCAGTAGTTAGATTCCTAGTTTTCAACCAAAACTCCTGACTGCTGCTTTATAGCACAGAACAGATATTAAAAAAAAATATTCCAAAAGTCTGTGGGCTCCCTGGATATCAAACCCGTAATCTTGGTGTTTTAAGCACCTTGTTCTATGAGCTGACCTTGGTGCCAGCGGACAGATAAAGCATCAGCATTTTGTCAGGTAAAACGTCTCTTTCATTCAGATCATGCTTGTTTCACTGTCTCCCCTCCTACAGCCAACATACATCTGAAGCTGACTGTAGTGTGGTGGTATAACAAGGGACTAATTGAGGTTTGTACAGTTCTGAGGGACCGGAGGTGCAAATAAACTTTTTAGCCACAGTAGTATATGTACACATTTTACCAGCTACTACCACCTTTATAATTTGATAATGTTAACTAAATAGATGTATTTCATTCTTAAATATGTTAGTTGTGGATATCACAGATGACATACATTAATTCCACAAGGTCTACCACATTTACTTATGAGGACATAATTGACCTATGATTGAGAAGACATAGGTAGGCCTACAGTGCGGGGGTGTGTCACCTAGGACATCCTTAACAGAGGAAAGGAGATAATACCGTCCAACAATTCACTGCCACAACACAATTTAAAGACCTTTGTCAATTAAATCCATTACAGTGTACGTGCAGTCAGATTCTCTTAGCAATTTCTCTTTTCCTTTGTCCTTATGAATTCTCCTTCACATCTTTCCTTGACCTCATGACATTCTCCATCGAGGTCAAGGAAATGTGTTTAGGATAGGACATATACGAAAATGTTTTTACTATCAGACCACAGACTAGTTGTAACCAGCAAGCTGTTTGTACCGGCCCTTTACAACACAAATCGTCACACGTTGGACAACATTTTTAACCCATATTCATTGTGTTAAGTCTGGCCCAACGTTGTGCACGCTGCGCAGCGCCAGATTCATTGGACTGCGCCCATTCTGAAGCCAGAGGAAAGCAGATTTCCTGGAATGTACCATCTTGACAAAAATTGAGGGTTACATCCATTGTAAGAAAGCAAATGGGCTTGACAGCAAAGAATAATCAGGAACACAACAACAACGAACATTATTTCTATGTATACACCACCACGACAATACGAGAATAATACGGTTATAGTTAATATATTGTGAATCCACTGTTGTGATAATGATAAGGTACTCCTATTCAGTACCGTATGGTAAGATCTACCGCCAAATCCGAAAAATGGCAGAGGTAACTCCTCGGTTGTGTACGACGACTTAGATCTTTATAAACAGTCGAATCCAGATATAATGGAACGGCTTATTTAGAGTAAGTATACTTTGTATATATTTAGTGCATGCAAAAGCAACTCCTTATGTCAAAGTGGTCAAACTACAAACTTAGGCAGTTGTCTTCCATAATTTCAGTCAACGTTATTCAGTATAACGTTAACTTATTTTTGTTTAAACAGAGTTAGTACAATTCTAATACGCGAATGTATCATAGTATCCAGTCAGTGGTTAAGGTTTTATAAGTTAGCTAGTTTACGTTTGTCGGGTTTTAATTGGCCTTATGCTGTTTTTCAACATAGAGCATACGTTAATTTATGTTACCTGCATTCAAAATGACGAAATGCATTTGTCGTTCACTTGTCAGATATAAATAGTCTTTAGTTGTGACTCGCTGTTTTTCGAGCAAAAGCTTCAAACGTGAAGTGTCAAACGTTAACGTTAGCTTACGTTGGACAACTGCTGGTCGTGAAAGTGACTTCGCACAGGGTAAAACACGTATAGAGGCCCACAAACTTAAAGATGTCTGGTTAGTATATATCCTTAGCAACGCATTGGCTTCTCAGAGACATGGGAGTAGCTCTAGCTGAATTAATGCTCTGCGTGTTTCTTTTTCACTCTACGTGGGTGCTCAATCTGCCCTTTCTTACTATCATTACTCTACCACCAGTCAACAGTATTGTGTGCACTGTGCACTATAATCAGCACCTTGACTGGTTTCACAAGTCTGAACCATCCTTCTTATTTGTTGGTATATGAATAAATAACCTTTTCAAAAAATTCAACTGTCATTTTATAACAGCTGCATGATGTTAAATTAAACAGCATACAGCAAATGCGCTTATTTTGAAAACCACCTTCACGCTTTGTCTCAAATCACCCTTCCAGTTGAGAACATGCTGCTCTCACAGGACCAAGCAGTCCTAATTGGGCAGGTGTTTGAGGCATATGTCCTGGAGCACCACCGGAATGACATCCTTCAGGTTCTGCTGGATGGAGAAGAGGCCCACTACCCTGTGGTCATCAATGCCATGACCCTGTTTGAGGCCAACATGGAGGTGGGGGAATACTTCAACGCTTTTCCCAACCTGGTGATTCCTGTGTTCGACAGTGCCCTGCAGAAGGCTGCTGAGACCATCTCCAGCTCCTGCCCCGCCCTACAGGGAGCCCTAGGGGTCAAACCTAACCTACATGCACGCATCTCAGGTGAGAAAGGCTACCCTGTCAGACTGGCCTGGAATGGTTAGTCTGTGCTTGGGATATACAGTATCTGGCCACAGTGTGATCAGTCACAGTATGGTTATACTTCTCCTGCTGACGTTTTGGCAAAGTTGTGTTTTTGTTTCACAACTTTCCACTCAAATATAGAAAACATGTATAGTTTATCCTTTTAGTTTTTTTTTTTTGCTATTTCTATACAGCAATGTATAATCAGCCTTGTTTTCATTCATTGATCTACAGAGGGTTTTTTTCACTAAAATGCACTTTAAGATAACTTTGTTGTGAAAAGCGCTTAGAAATGCAAATGTGGTTATTAATGTAATCAGGCCTGCCTATTCTACTTAAGCGCTGAGACCAAAGACAAATGGGCTACCCAGTCAAATTGGAGACGTAAAATCTTATGAATTGGACTTTCTCAAGCATATCAGCCACCTGCAGCTGGAACTACAAATGTCACAAAGTCCCTTACTGAAGGAAGTTGTTCTTACAGTTGTTGTTGGTTTGGAATTGGATTTGTCATTTACATTTTTTTTTTATGCAAATTACATGTTGAATGAAATTTTAAACACTGAACCAATGTGATATGCACATTGAAAATATAACTAGCATATCCACAGTTATAAGTTTTATTCACTTAATTTATTGCATATTCAAAATATATACTGAAAAATGCTGAGTTGGTTCAATACCAAAAGTTGCTGTATATTAAGGAGAATGGGGGACATTATCATCTTTTTACTTAAGTTTTTATTCAGAATGTTCAGCAATCTCGAATAGACAGAAAAAGTCAGCCTTGAGGGCAACATGTGAACATTATGAATCCATCTATGACTCAGTATTACAGCCGTTTTAATTGGGTCCCATACATAAACCAGCAGTTGTGGGCCCAAACCTAGCCACTGTTTTTAAAGTGAATTATTTTTTAATGGTATTTCGTTGATTTTGAAGTCTGCTTCGGATCATTGTCCTGCTGGAAGGTCCAACCACGGCCCATTTTAAGCTTACTGGAGGGGGCTGTTAGGTTTTCTTTTAATATCTGCTGGTATTTAATGGGGTCCGAACCATCTGAACCATCCTCCTCACCGTCTGTGGGGTAAATGTACACACACGTCCTCTTCCATGCTGATGCTTAACATCTCCTGTCGCTTCAAACTTCTTAATTATTTCCATGGTGGTGGAAATGGGAATTTTCAACTGTATAGAGATTTTCTTGTGTCCATTTCCTGATTTGTGCAGCTAAACAACTTTTTATCGCACATCGTCACTGTGTTTTTGGGTCTTTCCCATAGTGATGAATGACTAATACAATTTGGCCTGTGTCACCTGATATTTGTAAGCCAGTAGAACAGGAAGTCATAGTTGACCTCTTAAGAGTTCCTAATCAAACAGGTGAACTTAAAATTGTAAAACATGACTGGAAATTTACTTCAGTTAGTTTTAATTATAAGATTCTTCTAAGGGTGACAATAATTGTGGCACACATGTTTTGGGGGACATGTCAACAGTTTTTTTTTTTTTTTTCAATAATTCAATAAAAGATTTTTGTGAATATTTTGAGCAAAAGACCAAGAGGATAAACAGCTAAGACAATTTTTTTCATAGCCTGTTTTGTTCATATTCACTAAGGCTGCCAATAATTGTGGAGGGCACTGTATTTGTTCAAATAGATGAAAATACAAAGCGTTCAGTGTGGACTGGAACTTGCTGACAGCAGGTTTTCTAATAACGCCAATTTTTTCTTATAAATTATATATTTTGTGTCATAAGAGTAATAGCTGAGTAACAGCATGGAACCTAACCTGTAGAAAGAGAAATCCCCAAGATTTATTTTGCAAAATTACATCTATGCCTCCCCTGATTTGTCTCCTATATTGGCCTCTCAAAAGTGTGAATAAATCCTGTTGATGGCTTCCTCTCAGGCTCTTCAGGTTCCCAGCCCCTGCCACCAATCCGTGCCTTGCATCACCCTAACTGCCAGTTAACCCAACGAGACCCGACACGAGTCATTAGCGTAGGCTTTTTGTCTCGCACACTGCAGCCCGTGTAGCGCCGTTGCTAATGTGCGACGAGGCGGCGGGTGTGTGGACGCTCGTCTTTGCCTGCACGAGCGGTGCCTGCACGAGCGGTGCCTGCACGAGCGGTGCCTGCACGAGCGGTGATTTGAGCCCGACGTGAGGTGTGTGTTCCAATCGGCCCCCACCGGGCTTAATTCTTGGATCTCTTTAGCGATGGTGAGGTGACTGGGGGGGGGGGGGGGGGGGGGTCAGCCGCGGGTCATTAAAAGACGATGTGACCCCTGTGGCTGACGAGCATCTGCGTCTTTCTCGTATCATTGTATCAACAGGCTGTGGGAGGGGAGCCCAGGGTGGCACTGAGGCTCGTGGCAGAGGCAAGATCATTAGATTAAGCTGGTTAAATTAGTTTCATTCCTGCCACTATCCAGAGAGATCTGTGCTTATGCTGCCAAGACAACCAGTAAGCAGCTGGAAATGGCTGCTGAGGTGATCCAGGGAGCACATTACCAAAGAACCACCAACATAATCATTGTCATTGTGTGAGAAGCAAATAGATCTAAAGCTAATCTACAGGGCATAAATGCTTGTGCAGAATCTTGCATTACAGAGATTGGGTTTGCCTTGTTAAAACTGGTAATTTGGGTTGGGATGGATAAAGGTATGTACCATGAAAGTCATTATTTAGATAGATTTACACAGACTCCTGTCAATATGCCTACGCCAAGTAAACAACTATTTGGGATACACTGAGATACTGTCTGTAAACACGCCTTTAATTTGTTCTCCTGCAGCAATAACAACACAACACTGCTACTGCTGTAGGATACTAAAGAAGGGCTTGTCTTAGGAGTGGAGTCAAGGTTAGGAGGAGGAAGAAGAGTGACCTTGAGTGGCCTGTTTTTACCACTGGGGCAGGTTCGATATAGCATTAGTGGCAGACAAATAGGCTAGATGGGGACCAACGGTTCACAGACAACTCTGCATACGCTCAGTGTGCCTAACCTGATTCTGTCTGGGAGCCTCCTGATGCCTGTTTTACATGAAACGTCATGGTAACCCCACTGTGATTGCAAGGCTCAGTAACTATGGCAACTGCCTGAAGTTGAGAATGTTTGTTTAAAGTTTGAGGAGTATTGCTCAGTGCTCCATCTCAGTTTGAAAGCTACTCTCTCCTACCAAGTTTCCTTCCTCCTGAGGAATTTTTTTTTACCTCTTCAAGGTATCAAAATGAGTCCCTTCCCCTGGTAATTTTACCCAGTGTCACTACAGAACAACTTCACACGTGCTATAAAGTGGGGAAAACAAGTATTTGACCCCCTGCTGATTTGATTTGGTCACGATTTGAAGGTTTACTACTTGCAAAGAAATGTGTGATCTATAATTGTAATGGTTGCTCTATTTTTAACAGTAAGAGACAGAATATCAACAAAAAAATCCAGAAAACTGTCACCAGTTGAGATCAGGTGTACCTTGTTAGGCCTAATGAGGACTAATCTGGGTGCCAGATATTCAAGTGGGTAGAGCACACATTTCCATTTGCGTTTTAGTAACGAATCCTATTTATTCCAGAGTTGCTGCTCAGTGTGTCAGTAGTTTCAAGTCATGGTCTACCCAACGTCACCAACTGGCTGTGACTAACTAACTGAATCTGGGCCTTGTTTCCTGCCTCCACTGGGCTGCCTGTCACTTCCACTCACTGTCCACGGCCTCCTCCGTGTAGCCATTAGCATGACGAACGCATTGGGCTCCTTCATGCTCAAAGCAGAGTGTTCGTCAGAGCAGTCTCCAGGAATACTGCATGTCTGGAGCGCGTGGACTGACCTTGCCTTCGTGACTCCTGTCCGAAACATGGGCAGGAAAGAGAGAGAGCAGGGGAACCACGGCCAGCAGCCACACTGGGTTTGCACGCCGGGCTGCACCGATGATAAGCATGGCGCAGATGTCACGAGGACTCCTAATGCTTTGGATGCTCCAATGTCATCCCAAATAGAGAGACACAGAGAAAGAGTGTGAAAGGTAGATGAGGACAGGGGAGAGCAAAAGCACGGAGTGGCGTGTGAGACGAAGCTAGAGAGGCAGTGTGTGAGAGAGAGAGAGTGTGCTTGTGTGTGAGAGAGAGAAGTGGGATGACGGTAAGGCCATAGATAAGGTCACAGTGGATGTGATACTCTACCTCAGGCCATGGTCTTGTTGTGTGCTGTCCTCCCCCCCCCCTTCTCTCCCCAGAGTGGGCATGAAAGGCAGAGGAGGCTCGTCGATGCAAATGGCAGGAAATGGATTCTGTGATAAGTGCAATCTTCAAAAAGACCTGATTAATAGAGGAGTTGTTTTCCTTAGATGTCCTATGAGAAAAGCTTTGGGGAACAGAGAAAAAAGAGAAGGGGCTTGATACTGAATAGGTGAGAGACAAAGAGGAAGAAAGAGGGAGAGGAAGGGGGGAGAGAAACTCCCTGCTGTCATCTTGGTGGGCTGCAATATTGCACTTCGTTGCACTGACAAGAAGCGCCGGCTGCTTTGCTATGCTGTCTGTGGGGAGAGGTAAAAGAACTGTGTCACCATTAATTATCTTCCCCCCCCCCCCCCCCCCCCCACACACACACCAGTCCCAGCACTCTCTGCAAGCCCAGTGATATGGCGCACAAAAAAACAATATGAGTGCCAGTCAAAGGGCTGCATCCCATCGAGCAGTGCCGCAGAACTCAGTCTCTGATGTTGGACACTCATTTTGCTCTGGCACATTCAGTCACAGTCAAGCAAATTTCAATCAGGATGCTGATTTGGGTGTGATGTCTTCACAGCACATCCTTTCAATGTGAATTTATGATGCAAGTGGTGTCCAGAGTCTTAACCATTCACCACGGTTTAGTACTTTTCTCATGTCTTACATGTGAGCAGTAGCTAGAATGTATTATGCAAGTCATTGCAAGTGCAAGCCACACATTACTGCCTGTACCCTGGGCTTACTGATATTACAGAAAGACATCGCCATCTGGTGGTGTAGCCTGGTACAATAACTATTTGTTCTTGACTGAATTGAAAAATTACTAATTTTGATAATAACTCTTTTAATGTGTAAGATGTCATAAATGTTAAAGCACCACTTGGCATACTTAAGACTGCAAGTAGTTAAACAAATGTGGGTGGGTTTACAACAATCTACTTACCATGGGCAATTTGACTAGTCCAGTGGTTCTCAACCTTTTTTCAGTTTTGTACCCCCTGTGAAATATTTTTTCAGCCAAGTACCCCCTAACCAGCGCAAAGCATTTTTGATTGAAAAAAAATATGTTATACACAGCTCTATGCCATCATTGTCTGATTTATTAAACTGTCATGACTGAAGATTGAACATTGAATATTGTGGCATTGAACTGAGTGCGTTTGCAATTACATTTTAGTAAGAAACTTGTGCTTATGCTTCGCTGAAAATCTTTGTAAGTCTTGGTGGCAAGGAGGCAACTGCTGTGATCAAGCTCTTCTCCAGGCACAGTCTGTTTCTCTGCTTTGTTTTGATCACAGTCATTGCAGAGAAGGAGGCCTCACATAAATATGTGGAGGCATAGGGTAGTAGCTGCTCCAAAAGCTTTCTCTCCCAGGTCAGGGTGCTCCTGCTTCACACACATCCAAAACTGTGTGAGTGTGGATGTGGCAAACTTCATCTGGAGCCCACGGTCAGATGACACTTCCATGAGTGTTTCCTGATTAGTGACAGAGCTTCCACATGCTTCGGACAAGAGAAATGGGTTTTTCACCCAATCCAGCTGTGTAGATTTCTCCTCCATGTCAGGAAAGTAGGAAATTGAAAATTAAAATGTTGAATCAAATTGGTCTAATGTCCCACGATGACCAACTGGACTGGAGCTCTGTCCACATCCTCACTAGAGAGAAAATCATCAATCTGAGGAAAGCAGGTGAAATCCCCCTGTGCACCTTGTCATACAGGTTTAAAATGCTGGTGCCCTTTCCCTGCAGACATATTCAGTTCGTTCAGTTTGCTGAATATATCTGCCAGATAGCACATATTTGCAAGCCAGTCTGTGTGGCATTGGGGGATCTGTGCTCAATCAGAAAGGTCTGTACTTCAGATCGTAATTTCAACAGCCGTTTGAGTATTCTCCCTCGAGAGAGCCAACGCACTTCTGTGTGCAGCAGCAGTTGTGTGTGTTCAGCTCCCATGTTTTCGCGAAAAAAAAACGCGCTTATTATACAGTTACTTGCCAAAACGATAGAAGACATTCCTCCAGAATACCTCTTTTGAATGAGTTTGTTGTCATTTTGTGATTTCCGCTAAGAAAAAAATAGTTCTGCACGCAAATGCTGAGCAATCCACCTTCTGACTTCAAGTTTCAATGACCTTCCGTTACGTTAACTAACCGGACTACTTGCGGAATGATAATATTATGCAATGTGAATTAGAAGCAAAAAACGCGTTGCCAATGACAGCGGTGATAAACTTTACGCAGCAGTGAATATCAAGGAATTACAAACCTGCGAACGCAGACATTTAACCCACATATGGCCCATACAAATCAACGTACATTTTGGAACATTCTGAAGAGCCGTATAATAAGTATTTTTAAATGATTTTTGGATGGAGGCTTATTTTAAATATTTTTTTTTTTAAAATCTCACGTACCCCTTGGACTACCTTCACGTACCCCCAGGGGTACGCGTACCCCCGGTTGAGAACCACTGGACTAGTCTAAGCAGTGGACCACTATTGATCATTTTGATTTCATCCATTGATAGTTTGAGTGTTTATTAAATAAGCTCTTATTAAATTTGCACTCTCCCTTTGTCCTTGTATTTACTCTTCTCTCTTTTTCCATCCCTCCATCCTCAGGCCTGCCCGTGTGCCCCGAGCTGACTCGGGACCACATCCCCCGGGCACGGGACGTGGGCCACTTCCTGTGCGTGACCGGCACGGTTATCCGCACGGGCACGCCTAAGCTGCTCGAGTTCCAGCGTGACTATATGTGTGCCAAGTGCCGGTATGTGTTCGCGGCGCAGGCCGACTTCGAGCAGCACTACGCCCTGGCGGCCCCGACGTGCTGCCCCAGCCCCGACGGCTGCACCTCCGTCAAGTTCACCTGCTTGCAGGGCGACACGGCTGTGCCATCCTCCTGCAGGGACTATCAGGAGATCAAGATCCAGGAGCAGGTGTTTCATTTATTGTTTATTTATGACATGGTTCATTGTGTTTCATCTTGGTTGCTCGAAAAGTACTGACATTTGAATAATTAGTGTGGGGGTAGATTAGAAAGTAGTGCTGTGTGCAACGCAATGTTTTTGACTAAGGCTTCACTCAACGGGAAAATGGTTCACTCAATCCATTTCTTACACCCTCTTCCTCTTTTAATGCTTTTGTTTTCATTGTCTTTCTCCTCCATTTTCCCCACCTCCTCTCTATCCTCTCTCTCTCTCTCTCTCTCTCTCTCTCTCTTTCAGGTTCAAAAGTTGTCTGTGGGCTGTATCCCTCGCTCCATGCTGGTGGCTCTGGAAGATGATCTGGTGGACAGCTGTAAATCAGGTCAGATCTCTGCTCGTGTTTCAAAGCCTTCTGATGTGGTCTTGTCAATTCATGTCTCTCTCTTTTTTATTTGTCAAACATCTTGCCTCCCGGCGGTGACATCACAGTAGCAGAGTTTTCTCTCTCATCTTACAGTGTTTTATCTCAGGCTTCATGTTCCCCTTTTTATAGTTCCACTGCTTCCTGGCCTAGCTTATAGACTTTGAAACATACACTTAGTACGTTCCTCAGATCCAGTAGTCATTCGTCTAAATCAGGGGTGTCAAACTCAAATACACAGAGGGCCGAAATAAAAAAAATGGGTGTAAGTCGAGGGCCGGACAGTGGGGCAAGTGCTCCCTAAATTGACGTATGCTACCAACGCAGGGACGGTGCATTGTGGGACTGTATTTGTGGTGCGTTCCACATTTCAGCGGCCGTGGCAGACAAGCTCTGATAGATAAATAGATGGATAATGTATTAACCCTGAGAGAAAATTAGGCAAACCAAATAAAATGTCACGGTTGCTCATTCAAATCAATGGAACTTTTTGCAACATTCTGAGGAGCTGGCGGGCCAGATTTAATGGCTTGTCGGGCCTGATCAGGCCCGCGGGCCTTAAGTTTGACACATGTGGTCTAAATGTATTAATCATTTAATGTGTACTTTATTTTAAGTTTAAATCATAATTTATCAATGTAATTAAGGCTGCAAAGGTTTTCTTACCCCCAGGTGGTAATCATACCATGATGGTTGGTCTGTCCAGTGATGTCCAGCTACTCACTGAGCTCCACTGGCTGCCTGTAGCTGCTCGCATTACGTTCAAGTCACTTATGCTTGCCTTCAAAGCGCTTGCTAGGTCTGCTCCCACCTACCTAAATGCTCTTGTAAGGGCAAAGGTTACAACCAGGATGCTGCGCTCGCCTAGTGAGCGTTGTTTAGCTCTCACGTCTGTCCAAGCACGGCAATCCAGACTATTCTCATTTGTAGTTCCGCGTTGGTGGAATGCACTGCCTAGCACTACCAGAGCAGGGGTGTCCCTCTCTACCTTCAAGAAGCTTCTGAAGAACCCACTCTTCAGAGAGCACCTCCCTTCCTTAACTGGCACTTCGACTAGTGCTTAACCTGCACTAACAGCGGTTACATTCCTGCACTTTATTTTATTTTCTATTTTCATTTTTTTTTTGTATTCCTATGTAAAGTAGTATTTATTGTTACACCAGGGTTCTAATGCTCGTAGCTTGACTGTTCTCTCCCTTGTACGTCGCTATGAACAAAAGCGTCTGCTAAATGACTAAATGCAAATGTAAATGTCAATGTAGCAAGTTGTGATGTAACATTGACGCCAGTCCCAAGGTTGTGATGTAGCTGAGGTATTTGTCTCCCAGGTGACGACGTGACGGTGTACGGCGTGGTGTGCCAGCGCTGGAAGCCCCTCTTCCAGGACACACGCTGCGAGGTGGAGATTGTGCTAAAGGCCAACTACATCGAGGTGAACAACGACCAGAGCTCAGCAGCCCTGGTGCTGGAGGACGTCCAGAAGGAGTTTGAGGAGTTCTGGGACAAACACAAACATGACCCCATCGCAGGTAGGACAGTCTACACAGGGCACACACAAACACAACTTCAGCACATCTAGGGGGTTCGACATGGGCAAAACAATGCCACTCCTTGTATTTCCCTCTGTATTATGTACATTTTTCTTTGTCACTAATCATTTTTAATAACTGACTTGATGTTGTATTTGCCCTCTGTGTTCTATCCCTAATAATAATACACTTTAGAAAAGGTTACTCATCTAGTGGGCGAGTTCTTCGAAGATGATGAAGTGGTATTTGGTTTCTCTAAATAGGATTAGTTTTCAAAGGAGAACAAGTGTAAAACAAATGCATGAATGCACCCAGATAAATGCATTGAACTGTTATCAGCCGAGAGGGCAGCCAGCCATTTCCATTTTAATTCTCCTTTGAAATAAAATGCAGGCTCTTAATGTATTCAATAGCTTTGTATAATGTTCTTGACTCTAGGTTATGATCTGAAAAACACTCTAAAATTGCTCGCCATGTTTTTACATATGTATTCATTCATTTTTCTATTGTTTTGAAGGCAGGAACCAGATTCTGATGAGCTTGTGCCCGCAGGTGTTTGGAATGTACGTTGTCAAGTTGGCTGTTGCCATGGTGTTAGCCGGTGGAGTTCAGAGAAATGATGCTTCTGGAACCAAGGTGAGAGGTATGTACAGTACACCACGCAGCCTGCGAAGGGCAGCAATTCCTTTTTTTTTTTGCAAACAGAGAGGTCTATGCTGCTTGCTGTGGTTTACGGGGGTGGTAGCCTACATAGATAGATTTAATTTGTTCCGGGTGAATGACTACAAAAAGTCGGTGGAGATATGTGTGTGTGTGTTTGTGTAGCAGTCTGATAATGAGCCCTCTGACCTTTACACAACATTTCAGCTCATACTGTGTGTCTAGCCATTTAGCAGACAGCATTTAGTTCTAAAGCAACTAACAGGAACTCTTCTCTTTTCTCCTTTTGTTTTGGAACTGTGAGAGAAAGGGTACAATTTCTCCCCACTTTCCCACTTTTGTTAGAAGTTCTCTCCAAGGACCCATATATCCCGCAGGTATTCATGTATTTGTTGACAGTAAGGAGGGCCTCATCTTTTCAGCTCTCTATCAGTGGAGGTAACAAGGCTCTCTCAGGGGAATCTTGAGCCCAGCGTCGCCTGGAATGTAACAATAAGTTATGGGCCAAAATTAGTTGTGAAGCAGTGTGTGTACATTTATTTTCTGCAGGTGAGTCTCACCTTTTGTTGGTGGGCGACCCTGGCACGGGGAAGTCCCAGTTCCTGAAGTATGCAGCAAAAATCACCCCGCGTTCTGTCCTCACAGCTGGCATCGGCTCCACCAGCGCAGGTCTGTCCGCCAGGGCTCCAAACACACTCACACACAAATACGCAGACATACATACTGGTCGTCAGGATTCATGTGAGTGTGAATGTGCCTGTCTGTTTGTGTGTGTGTGTGTGTGTGTGTGTGTGTGTGTGTGTGTGTGTGTGTGTGTCTGCGTGAGTGTGTACGTGTGCGTGTGTGTGTGTGTGACGCGCGCGTGTGTGTGTGTGTGCGCGCGCGACTGTCTGCGTGCATGTGTGTGTGTGTGTTTGTGTGTGTGTGTGTTTGTGTGTGTGTGTGTGTGTGTGTGTGGTAGGTCTGACAGTGGCAGCGGTGAAGGACGGTGGCGAGTGGCACCTGGAGGCTGGGGCTCTGGTGCTGGCGGACGGGGGGCTGTGCTGCATCGACGAGTTCAACAGCATCAAGGAGCACGACCGCACCAGCATCCATGAGGCTATGGAGCAACAGACCATCAGTGTCGCCAAGGCAGGGTGGGGCCTCTTCATGGGCTTTATCACACACACATACATACATACACCCATCAGTCTTAATTTCTTTTTCACACACATTAATGCACATAAAGATACACACACTTCGGCGATAAACCTGGCTTTTCGTGGCATCATTGTTTTGTATCCCCTGACTTTGTGCTCACAACACCAACACGCGCTAGACTTGTCAAGGCCGCTTTGTGCATTTGTATGTGCCTCAGACGTATCGGGGTGACACTGCTGTCTAGACGGTGTCGGCATTGCTCACCGCCAGAGCAGACAGCGTGTCCTCTGACCATAAACTCCGACAGCACAGTGCAGTGTGACTAAGCAGTCCGGAGCCTATTTGTTTCCGGCAAAGCTAGGTGAGTCAGCAGCAGACATTTAGATGGCAGATACCGAAGCTGCTGGCTATCTTCTGTAACGTACTGTACATAAGCATAACCGGTGGGCCAGGTGGGATGAAACTGTCGATTATGTAGAAGGTTATTGTAATATTTCTTCTGATGGTCCTCTGTGACAGACAAGAGTGTGGCCTGCCAGTGGGCTTGGCTAAGCTTGTGTCTATGCAGAGATTGTCCAGGCTGTGGAGGTTATTCGTATCTGCCAAAGAAAATGTCACCACCTGATTGAGTTCTCTTCCTGAGTAAGGGGTTATCTTTCTCGCACAGGCAATTAGTGTCACCGCCTGAGTAAGGGAACGCAGTGAGAAGTGAGAGGAAGTTGTTAGCAGACAGCATCTTTTTCTTTCTCTCATGAACTCTCACATCCACCTTTTTTTATCTGTTCTTCACTCCTAACACGTAACTTTTCTTAGTTTCCCCATTTTTCACCACTGTATTAATCTGTCCATCTTTTACACTCCCTCACAGCATGGTGTGCAAGCTTGACACCCGGACCACCATCCTGGCAGCCACCAATCCCAAGGGCCAGTACGACCCCAGCATGCCTGTTTCGGTGAACGTGGCCCTGGCTAGCCCCCTACTGAGCCGCTTCGACCTGGTTCTGGTCCTGCTTGACACCAAGAACCCCGGATGGGACAAGATCATCTCATCCTTCATCCTGCAGAACAAAGGTAGGGATGCATTACGTATTGCAAATCCCAAAGTCTCTAGTATAGTCCTACATTTCCACATAGCACTGTAAATGGAATGTACCATTTGGCTAGTAATCTGGTTTTAAAACTGCGACAGGAAATCATGAGCACGACCATCTTGTATTCTACATCATGAAAGTGAACGAGCAGACCAAAGTTCAGTTCTGAGTGACTGCACAGTCGTCGTGTGGTAATTTAGTTACATTTCTAGTGGGATTTGAGTGGGAAAGATGTCTAACTCTTAACTCCTAGGGTGATGGTTATCTCGGCGAGGTACAAGTCCTGTAATTTGCTTTGTTGTCGTGTTATTGCTTTTTTATGTACAGCAGAGTTTCTTGATGAGGACAAAATGATGTCCCTAGGAGGGTGACAATTTCCGCTTATTGCAGTACGACAAAATCCTCACCCGTCTAGCTCTGAATGATGACGGAGGGAATGCATAATGGAAATCAGGCTAACAGGAGCAGGATCACACAGTGAAAATCTGATAATAGTTATGTCACAGGGACACAATTGTGTTTCAAAAGTTAATGTGTATACTTTGGGTTAGTGTTGCCACTTACTGAACTGCATTTCCGAATACAATTCCCAGTTTGATTAGATTGGATTTGGAATGGCAACACACAGGCAGTGCCCCTGTGCATAATTTAGTGTTTCAGGCGAGGTTTCCTGTGAGCATATTCTTAGTTCTTAGCAATATCTTACAAGATTCCTTTTCTCATCCTTTGAAAGATTTTGTTTTTAAATCCATGTAGACCGTAACACAAAAAAGCAATCTGTTTTGCATTATATGTCATGGTGGGTGTTTGATGCCAGCCTGGCAGACTCCTGCTTCTTCCATTCCCCCATTGTCTCAGACTCAATGCTAGAAACAGCAGCAATTATTCATCACAGCCTCATAAATTCTGTCCCTGTAATATTCTCTGTAGAAATTCTGTGGTGGAACAGACATTATACAATCGCCTGTGCCATTTATAGCTCCTGTTGACTCTTTCTCCCTCGTCCCTCTCTCTGTTGCTCTCTCATTCCATTCCCGTCTCTCTCTCCCCTTTCCTCTCTGTCTGTGTTTGTGTCTCTCTCTCTTTGTGTTGGGCTCTCGCTCCCTCCCCCCGGTTGCCTTCAGGAGCCCCTCGTGAGTCGTCCTCCCTATGGAGCATGGAGAAGATGAGGGCCTACTTCTGCCTGAGCAAGACCCTGCGTCCGCGTGTTTCCTCCGAGGCCAACGCCGTCCTGGTGCGCTACTACCAACTGCAGCGCCAGAGCAGCGGGCGCAACGCCGCCCGCACCACCATCCGCATGCTGGAGAGCCTGGGGCGCCTAGCCGAGGGTACGGCTCGCCACCACGCCACCTCACACCAGCCTCAAGTCCTTATCAGTTACCTTGCATAGTGTCAATCTTAAGCTCTCATTCTTGCCAACTTGGATGAACATAAGCAGAAAAAATAATTTTGATTGGACACACTTTCGATTGCAAATATAAACCATTTTTATTTATATATTGCAAAATGAAATTGCGAATGTAACCGTTTTAAATTATATAATTGCAATTCGATACGTGTTTTTCTCTACTCACGCCTGCTTATGACTACAGTAATACTTACATCACATTCCCTAGATATACACATTCAGGAAAAATCTCATTTAGAACAGTACATATTTCATCGTATTCCCTTTTTGGAAAGACGTGATGTTAAAAGTGTGATGAGGATGAAACCGGTAATGAATGTGCTCTCCCTTATTCACAGCTCATGCCAGGTTGATGTTCAGGGAGACGGTCACTGTTGAAGATGCTGTGGTTGTGGTCTCAGTCATGGAGTGTTCGATGCAGGTGAGCAGTGTTTAGAACCACATTCCTTGACAACTGTTTTTTAAGAGGTCCATGTCTCTCAACCTCTGGAAACTGATCTTATAAAACTGATATGACTCAAGGTTAAGGGAGGGTTAATTTGTGTTAAATTGTTAATACCTCTTGGTTTTGGTAGTGTCAATGGCGTGAAGGTGTCTACCTCTTGATTAGAAATATGGTTTTGTTAACATGCCATTACATCCCGATAATATGGTGTTTATGTGCCATTGCCTCTTTTTAAGAGAGTGTTAACGAATCAGTACCAGATGATAGTGTTAGATAGAGATAGTGTAATTCTTAACAGTTACTTCATGAATATTATTGTATGCACAGATGTTGACAGAAGAGGTTTCAGCCCCTCAAAATCCAGGCATTTTTTTAAATGTTGTTCTCCTTATCTCTGCCACAGGGAGGCGCTCTTTTGGGGGAAGTTAATGCCTTGCACACGTCCTTCCCTGACAATCCTAGTGAGCAGTACAAGACACAGTGCCAGATTGTTCTGGAAGGTCTTGGTCTTCAGGATCTCTTAGATGCCGAACTTCAGAGGCTTGCACGGTGAGGAAGTCCATCATTCCACATTCTTTTTTTTTTCTCTTAGGAAATGAGGAATGGCTTTCTGGCAAGCAGACTGACACAACATTCTGTGGCCTGAACAAATATTTCACATTGTTATTCACAGTCCAGACCACTGTTTCTTATATTCACCAAAATCTCAATTCTTCAACTCCCACGATCATATCAAACCGTCAGACACCAGAATTACATCTATTTGAACATAACAGCGGACTATACTGGTTTTTGAAGTTAACCCAGCAATCATGAGATGGTTTTTGTTTTGTTGTTGTTGTTTTCATGATAGGCTGAAAAAGAACATCTCATTCTCGTCTGGAGCCGGGGGCCTAGTGGAGGGCGGTGAGAGTCCAGAGGGAACCCCAAGCCAACGGCAGCAGAACCCAGGCACAGACACCCAGAGCGGCCTAGGCTGGTTTCAGTCACTGGAAGACACTGACTCACAATCTCCACCCACTCCACCACCACCCGAGGCAACAATCCCAATAAAATCCACCACAGAGCCACCACAACACCTCCAGGAGGAGCTACCGGGCCGAAGTGGAGACCCTTGTGAAAAAGTGGCTAGTAAAACCCCTTCTGTAACTGAAGGAAAGGTGAAGGAAAAGAGAAGTTTGCCAGATGAATCGGCGCAGAGAGAAAGGGGGAGAAATAAGTGGGCAGAATATGACCACGGTGATATGTCAGCTGAGGCCGTGACCTTAGATGACCCTGCCACTGTGGTGCAGAAGGTTTCCAGAAAACTACATGACAGGCGGCTGCGGGAGCTCAACTCAGAAATGGAACAAGCCACCTCCTCTTCCTCTTCTTCCTCACTTCAGAAGGGCTTATTACACCCCCAGCCCACTGGGGGAGCTGTGTCTAACAACACAGAGCTGTTGGATGAGCTGGACCTGCTTTTCTCCTCAGACTCGCGGCTGGCGCACAGCAGCACGCCTGTTTCAGGAAAGAGACACACAGCAAGAAGAAGCGACTGTGCCTCTCCCACTTTGAAGACAGCTGTGCAAGACCTTCACGGTGAGGGGGAGACTTTGGGAAAGGACTTGCAAAACCAAGTCACAGGCTTTGCCTTCAAGCCAAGGGACAAAATACGTCACACAGATGCCCCACAGAAGAGTGAGACTGTCAGTTCAGCTGTTAAATCAACCAATAGGAGAACTGAGCGTGCTGAGAAAAAGGAAAAAGGAAAGAGAGATCAGGTCGCAGAAAGAGAGAAAGAAGAGAGAAGGAAAGATGCTGATGATGACAGGAGTCCTGAATCGCCACCAGGTGGCAGCAGCGGCACTGCCAACAGGCTCAGATTGAGGGGTCTGTCTGAGGCAGCAAATGAAAATCCTCCTGGAGGGTCACATGCCCAGAAGAAAGCAGGAACAGGAAGTGCTATCGCAGGGGATTCGGGTGGGGGGTCAGAACTGAAGCGTCAGCAACTGCTGCAGAGGCTGAGCTCCATGGTGACAGGCAAGGATAAGACTGCATCAGTATGTGTCCCACCTGCGTTGCACACACACACTCCCTCCCCTCATACACATGATCAAAACAGGGCCAAAGTCTCACCTGCCACACTGACCAAACTCTCCCGATTTTCTTTCATGGCATCACCATCTCCTAAAGACAAGACCACCAATCCAGTTTCAGCATCCACACTGGACAGTCCACACACAACAGTATCAACAGACAATGCAAACACAAAAATGCCCACAGCAAACAAATCACCAGCTATACCCACAACAGACAAGACTGCAATATTAACCTCAACAGACACTCTGCTGGCAAAGCAGTTGGGCCACACAGCTTCCAGTACTCATGCACAAAGCACACTAATCAACAAGACAAGCAGCTCCACAGAGACAGTCACTGAGCCGCAAACACACACAGACACTGGGGAACCAGGGGATGCTCAGAACCCCAAGAAGAGGAAGTGCTTTGAGCTGGGGTCAGGAGCTGGAAAGGGGCTCTTTTCTGGCCTGTCCTTCTTCACATCCGCTGGGCTGGAGGATGACTCTCTGCTGGACCTCGACTGGGAGGATGAGCCCAGCAAGAGAGCCAACTTCTAATTTGGCTGGAGTGATTGTTTTGAGGGAAGAGAAAGTGGTTTCCCGAGTGAACAGTACAAAAGTATGCAATTACTGAAGTTCTGAACAAACAAAAAAAAGCATTTTTGTGACATTTTTTGTAAACCAGAGGGTCTGACTGCATTTGCTGCATCAGTATGGCAAAAGGAGATATGGGTGTCATTTCAGAACATGAATTATGTTTCTTTTATTATATCACAAAATTATTATATTAAATACATTACTTTACAGTGGCTGCTGTCATTACTTTTCCTGTGTGCAAAAATCCCCTAGTCTGTGACTTTTGATTTACATGTGTACCCTGTATACACATGCAGTAGCAGTATAAACTACCTTCCAGCCCAGACAATAGGGATGAGTTCACAGGTTGAATGATGCTTTAATAAATATGGATGATGAATGACCTGTAAAAAGACATAGAGAAAGGGTTTTAAAATCGAATAAAAAAAAAAATGGTAAAAAAAATCCGTGCTTGGAGGAGCAGTGACTGCGCGGGAGATGAGCGCATGGCTGTTGTCATGGCGACGCTGAAGGAATTCCGCAGGGACGTTCAGGATAAGAGCAGGGAACCAATAGCTAATAGGATCAAGCGTAGCCTATGGTGCGGGTTTCAGGATTTGCCCTGTTAGGTAAACGCTATATTAAGGCAGGCCCCCCCATTCTCCAGGGTCCAGTCGGAGATGAGAGGATGAGCAATGTTCAGTTACACCTAAAAGGTGTTGGAACCAGGCCCTATGCAAGAAAGGAGATTGTATTTCCAATGACCGCAGTCACACAAGTCCTTACACTGCTCATTTAGCTTTCTTGGTCTGTCATAATTATGTAACACAGGCATACAGAAAGGTTGGGAGATGTATTGCCATTACCCATCAAAATCCTGTTTGAAGGTTTTGCTATGCTAACCAACACATTTACTACGGTAAATACAGGCTACTAGTGTGCAATGCCTCTCTATTTTCCACAAAGCGTCTTCAGTTCATTCCCAGAACTCAGATAATATGTAGTCAGGGAATATAATTTGAGCAGGATCTTCATTATTCCTCTTCCATCATCAACTTAGAAAATAACTTCCTCTGCTTGAAAAGCACATCGATTGCATGCATTAGGGCTACTCTGAATGTGATTTATATGGTAATAAGCAGCTACTGACAACTTCCAAATTATGTGTGGTCTAAAGTGTGTGTGTGTGGTTGTATCTACAGTCAATGACAGGCTTCCTGGGTGCCTCATGTGTGTCATGGTTCTATTTACACCGGTGGTTTTGGGGGCCGCGGTAGGTTGGGTAGGGGGTAAGATGAGGAGCTAATGGACGATAACTTCCTGCATATGAAGCACAAGCCTCATCAATAATGGACTGTTATTGATTTAGCATCTTTCCCCTGCTGAGTGGGACCAGACCTGCCCTAGGAATTGGATGCCTGTGTCTCTTCTCCTCGTCTTTTCGAGCCTTTGGTAACAGCAGAGTTCCTGCACGAGCATGGCACGTGTTTCTTTGTCTCTAAGTTGAAGAATGTGTTGCCTTACTTTAAGTTATGCATTTGCATTTAAATGTTGCTTGGAGGCATGGAGACAGACTACACTATACACAACTGCAATATCTTGCTTTTCTTCCCCTGTGGTTTGGCAAAGTCTTAGGTGAATGTAATGTTCCTCCCAGCTGTGAAGGGACCAGAATGAAAACTGCTTATTCAGGAGGGGGGGATGCAGCAGCTACAAACCACCAGTGCCTTAGCAGAATGTTTTGACAGCTTTGAAACATTTGAGAGCAGAGTTGGTTCATGTCAGAAGCATATGCTTGGGCATGTGGGGTAGACATGGTCTCTTGCTCTCCTCAAGTGCTGCAGCAGAGACCCCAACTCTGCTCTGCTGTGCCATCTTGGCTTCACACTTCTGTTGTGTTCATTTGGCATCTCGCCCCTGCGTGTGCTTGTTCGTGGAAACTGCAGCTTGTGATCCAGTCCAGGCAAAATGAAAACAAGAAATCATAGGACAATGAGGACATTTGTTCTCTTTGTTTTTAAGACTATATTTAGTCATCAGTTTCAGCAGGGTCTTTTCTGATTATTTGGATCTTTCTGCTCAAGGGGGGGGTGGGGGGGGGGGCTGTGTTGGGGAGGAGGATTTTGTTTTCGGGCTTCTCCAGGTGTCCAGAGGTGTTGAGACCTCTCATACTGTATATACTGCACTGCACAGTCGATCACAACAAGGTTATATAACCACTTGACGAAGGAGGCTCATGAAAGCTTGTTTTTGCAGGTCTACTTGAGAAATGCCAGGGGGAAGACCTGACAAATTTGATGGATGACTGAATCGCTGCCAGGTTTGTATTTGCACTCACTTACGTGACAAGCGCCAACATGGATGCACCACTGTGTTTATGTTTCACTCCACCGTCTTGCCAACCTGAAGAAAAGTAGAAGTAAAAGCAACAGAGTGAGCTGGAACCTTAGCTGGAAAGTTATGTTTCATGTTCATCAACAAAAAAATAGTTCTTTGCAAGAGCTCATAGAATGTAGCCTGGAGCACTGAAGCACATTTAAATTCCTGCTTTCTCTCTAGCACACAGTACAGACTCAAGCAACAGGAAATCAAGGCGTCTATTTCACTCTTTTGTTCTGTCAGGCCTAACCACTCTCTGTGATTGAGAAACTGCTGATTGAGAGACAGTGACTCACATTGTCACCAAGAAGAAATTGTATGCTAGTTTGGTTTGGAAGTTCCTTGCATGTAGAGCCCTACAATGAGCTGACTTGGAAGACCTTTTGGCAGTCAAGAGGTCAGATGTGGTTTGGTCTGGCCCCACAGACACTTCATAAAGGAGGGCAGGCTGCCTCTCTAGCAGTATTGATCCTTAAGTGTCTGTCCAGGGGGTATGAGAAGACCAGGGTAGCCCCTTTAACAACGGCTGAAACAACCCCCAGGCTTAAACCTAATGACAAACAGGTTCCCCTCAGAGACATCCCCTCCGCAGTGATTTTTTAATAGGTTCTGCCTGACCGAAGTTGATCCTGGGTCTATGATGTTTCTACTTCTGAGACAGGTCATCACATCAGAAGCATGGTAGAAGTGACGAACGGTGAAATTGCGCGGGCTCATGGTTTCTCACTCAGCCCATTTCAAAATGTGCCTGAGCTGCGTTTGAGAGAAGAGGCCATTGGCTGAGCCAGTTCCTAGTTCCTGTGCTGAGTTTCACTAGTAACGTTCTGCTTACCGCAGCACTTCCTCACCATTGCCTCGGCACTGTGATGAGGTGCTCATGAAGAAAGCAGAGAGTAAGTGACATCTGTGCGTTAATGGTTCTTGTTTGACATGAAATGCTTTGCATAGTTCAGCTTTGTCAGGTGGATGTTCCGTTGATGCTCATGTTAGATACATTTGCTTTTGCTTTTATGGTTGACTAGGGTTTTGTTTGTGATACCATGCTCATGGAAAGACATCTTTAACATTCAGTGGATGGTTTTGTTTAAAAAGCTTTACAATATAAAAAGGCTTTTTAATCACTATTTGTACATAATGAAAATTCAACGTATGGCCTTTGCATCATCAGCACTGATCCATCAATTTAATCACTAAAGAACATGTATCTTTTTCTTGTTTATACTTTGCTTCACTTTTACATTTAGTCTGATGGCCTGGTACACTGTCAAAAGCAGGTGGAAGAGGCTGTATTTAGGCCTTGCTTTTCTTTCAATTTTTCCACTCTTACACTCCAAGCAGTCTCAGGAAGCCCTTATAGCCAGCTACCATGAATAGTTTGCATGGCGGAAGTCTATATCGGTGTTATATAGATCAATATATATATCACTTTGTCTGAGGATGTGAGGATGCAACTCTATACCAGCTATTGGGCCTGAGCCTGAGAGTAAAAGTGAACATGTGCGATCGCTATTGGAGACACAGTGTAGGTCCTGTGTGTGTTTGTTACGCCGAGTCTGGTTTCCTGCCCTTGAGACAGGAAATGGGGGGTAGGGAGTAGCCTGCCTGGAGCTGATAACACATGAAAACACTGATTCCTGACGCCACGATTGTTGCATTAGCATCCCTCTGGCATAATTTTTCACCATGATGATCTGGAATTTACATGGCAAGCCCTGGTTCCACATAGACGTGAGAGGGAGGGTATCAGATGGGTTTGTCAACACATTGCCGACTGAGTGAGAATGTCTGCTGGGAGGAAATGTTTTGTTTGTGTTTAGTAGCAACTGGCGCTAGTCAGGAGTCACCAAATAGGCAGAAGTCCAAACTTAACTTTGTTCCTGCAGAACATACACATGATCTTACGCCACAAAAATGAGCACCTTGGCCACGCATTGCAGACATCCACTCAGCGAGATGTAGCAGCAGTAGATCTGTGTGCTGAATTGTCCGTTTCTCACTCAAGCTATGCTGTACAGCTCTAGGGATTTTTTCCAGTTACTGTGCTCTTTAGCTCATTGTGAGAGGGATTTGGCTGTTTTGTCTATCTGGTTGCCCACTAATTTCCCTTTCTGAAAGTTGTGTGTTTAATCTAATATTTGTGGGCCTGCAACAGGCTGAGGATTGTGAAGAGAATGAGAAGTGCTCTTTGTTACCCACTCAAATGTAGTCTCTCTCTCACTCTCTCTCTCTCTCTCTCGTTGTCTCTTTCACCCCACACTATCTCTCTCTTTTGGGCTTCAGGGAGTGAGTAGGCTTGTCTGAGCTCCTCTGAGGTCCACTGTTGTCGTGGAGACAGGCAGTGGTGTCATGCAGTGCCAGGCGTCTGCTTGTAGTTGGAGCATGTCTGCTTTGTGTCCAAACACAAATACACACACACGTTAGCTTAGACATTTACACACACAGTTACAAATCCTGATGGTCACCCTGAACAAAGTCATGCCCAAACGTCTTTTAAATGTTGTCCAATAACAGTTTTAAAACAAGTTACACAACAGTCAGAGAAGAGACAGAGGCAGGAGAAAAGTGGCTGTCAAGGAGGCGTCCTGCCATCCTCCTGTTTTCATATTCAGCTGGGTGCTAGAGCACCTCTTCCATGGACAGGGAACAGTGTTATGTCATATATCATTAATAATGTAAATTCTGAGTTGCATAATGCAGCTGGGGAACTGCTTTTTTACTTAAAACTTGGCCCTATGCATGCGTGTATGTATGTATATATACTGTGTGTCTATAGACACTGTGGTGAACCTTTCACAGGTACCGCACAGTCTTCACTTTTGTGTTTGCATATATTACTCAACAGTGCCCAGATATTTAATGCACAAACCGTTATCCCTTCTTGAACACCTTGGAATGTTTTTGGAAAACGGGACCAACCTCTCTCTGAACCCTCATCCTATCCTTTTAATCTTCTCCATTTCTGTAGCCATGTTTCATTTTAATGCACCAAGACAGATCTGGATTGCATCCAAACGCTTATGTTGTTTTCAATGAGGTGTTATTGGCCTGAACCTTCTTTCCATACCCGTTTGGTAATATCTTTGGTATGAAGCTATTTTTTGTTGGGCAATACTGCAAACCTCAGGGGAGCAAAGCAAACCCATAAAACAAACTGCTTTACTGTATACTATCAGAAACATTGACAGCTCTGCTTTCCCGGGCTTCCTCTACTGAACTATAAAACTAGCGCAAGAACCCTACCTCACCAAGTACAGTATGTGAGGCCAGCACTGTTGCATGTTTAGACTCCATTAGGCAGCTTTACTCAGTTTACAGTGACATAATTACCTCTGAATGTGGACACATGCAGGGAGCCTCGTGTGATTCATTTAGATCTTCTGGGTAATTGAACTTGAATAATGTTGTACACAAGTAATTACAGAGGCCCGTTTTCACTGTGCAGGGATTGGATGTAGCTCAATGAACCCAGAGCAGATCTGGTCTCTCTGTAGACCCTTATCTGTGGTGATCTTTCTGATAAGTGGTGGACTTGCGGTGCTGGTTGTTCCTGATGTCTGATCTCTAAGTGGAGCTGACCGAGTGGTAATGGCAGGAATGACACCTGTTTCTGCTGATAAGTGCCTGACTTCTCCAGCTAGTTAACACTTCTATCTTTCACAGAATCACTTTCTGTCTTGAGTTTTAGTTAAGTTTAAGTGGCTGATGGTGTGAGCATGTTTGAAAGTTTTGTAGGCTATTCATTAACTGTTGCTCGTATTGTTGCCCATTAAGTATATTTGAACAATAGATTTACTTCATTGTCATTTTAATTCCTCTCAGATAAGGTGTTAGAGTTACTTCCTAAGGATCAACCTGGCCTTCTCATTTACTCAAAATAAGTGAAGTTCACCTAGTGAACAGCATCCACCAGAACTTCATGTGTATACCATACCACCTCTATGTCCCAGCAGTAAAATAGAGGTCACTGATACTTGCCATCTAAGCCTCCACAGAAATTTAAGTGCTGCTTTCTGCAGACATGCATTATTCTGTGTGTGTGTGTGTGTGTGTGTGTGTGTGTGTGTGTGTGTGTGTGCGCAGAAGTTCAGGAAAGAGGAACTCTGAGGTACCAGAAAAAGAGAGATGTTTTGAAATGTAGCTTGCTTCAGCAGTTGACATCACAATGACTCATGTGTTTTGCAATGCAAAGTGTTATTTTATTGACAAAGACCTACAATTCTTACAACTTGCATTGGCAATGAAGAGGTCAAATCATTGTAATGTGAGATTAAAAAAAAAAAAATGTTTTAACTGACTACATTTCACTTAGCACATAATTTAAGCACAGCTTATTTGGGCATGTTAGCCTCCATTGAAATGACAAGCTCGACCCTAACATCCTCAGTGCATTCCTGCTTCAGTCACTCAATGCAGTCCTGTTTTCAGAACCCTGCTAGCTACAAAACAGGTGCTGCGATGGTTTCACATGCCTTAAATAGTTGTGCTGCATTTTACTGAGCAAGAGTGTTGAGTTCAGGGGCCAAACACAGTCCTTTACTTCAAGGAACATTTTTGCTTGATAAAATACTATGTCTAAATCTCATAGCCCTGTACATTAATTATGGGTCATTCAGTAGTCCCTGATACTCTGATACAGAGTTTTGTGTTTACTTTAGATGAGACACCAAAACTGAAATATTGAAAGACCTCATGATGATCCTCTCAAATTACAGAAGGTAACATTTCTGATTAAAGAAATGGTTTTGAAGGATTGTCTACAGGTCACAATAGTGTCATTGTGGTTCCCATTTTGCTCACAAAACGGAACAGCACACAACACACTAAGCTACTTCTGAATTGTTTGACCAAGACTATTGACCAAGAAACTATTTCAACGGATAAAGTGAGTGCTTCCAAACAGGTGTATGCACACAAACAAAGACATCAGCATAATACGTGTCCAATTGCCTTGATACTTTACAAAACATGAGGGAACCTGACATGAATAGCTGTTCTGTTCGGAGGCTCACTGGCATGGCTTCGGTGGCGCGCTTTTGCTTGGAGCTCTGGCGCTGCGACAGCGGGAGCCACAGCATCGGGTCGAGTAGGAGGAGACAAGCTCTGATTGAGCCTTTCTCCGAGAGGAGCCTGCACACGCATTCAGTGAGATCACATCCTTACGAGCCTAGCATTGCGGTTGCCAACGATACGGCAGTATTCCTTGCTCAACCGTTCCCAGATTTCCGACTCATGGATCCTGTTTAGGATATAACGTTACGTGTTGTTAAATCTGGAAGCCGTTTTGGTTTCTTTTTCTTTCTTTTCTGAAATCGTAGCCAGAATGTCAGCTCACAGTATGTAAGTATGGGCCGCACTTAGCGAATCCCCCATCTCGGTGGGCTCACATTTTGTTGTCTTTGCTTTTTGGAATTAACCCTCGAGCGGCTACAGTGTCTCAGACGAAGTCCTGTAACAATGTGGGGGAGAAACGATTTCGAAGATGGATTTGATGCCTTTAAAACAGGTAAGATGTTATTTGGTCGTTTGTTCGTAACGCTAGCCACAAGCACAAAGAAACCGTCTTGATGTTCCCTTGATGAGGGATATGGCTCGCGTAAAGTCTGATGCCCATTGCTAATTCTAATAGCTTGCTAGCCACGTAATGTTGCGGTGATTCACTAGTTAAACTAGCATATTTGGCCAGTTAGCTGACGTCAATATGTTATCTGGCTTTTCATAATGTAAAACAAAACCCTATTGCAATACATACTAACCTTACTAGCCTGACTAGTTTGGTGTAATCGTCTGCTAGCCAGAGAAAGTACACTACAAGTTACTCCTGTATGCTAATAATATGGTAGCTAGCGTATATGTGGTGAGCAAATGGTTTAAATACCCAAAGCAGTGGTTCCTCAGTTGCTATGCCCATGTGAGTTTTTATGCGCTGTCCAACAGAAGCATTAAACAGCTGGTAACTCATCAGTTAGGTAAATTGACACAACCAATGTAAGGATGAAGGGCAGGGGTTTGAACGAACCGTTAGGGAGCGATTGTGATGTGGATTTTGATCGTACCTAAAACACTCGGGTATTGTCATGAAGAATGACACGCGTACAGCAGACATTCTGCCATCACAAACCTGATAGCACACTGAAGAACCGACTTGTTCTTACCACGTTATAAGGCCACTCATCTTTTCTGACCAAAAAACGTCACATCTGCCTGTCCAGTCGATTTCCTATTTCATCTTCGGGTTAATACTAGGATGTTGACACAGCTTTCAAAAAAGCATGCTGTGTTCAGTGTGTTGTCCTCCGGTGTCTCGTGCCGAAGGAGAAGAATAGGTAGACATGAGCAACAATAATGGGATTCTCACGTACTGCCTTAAATCGCCCGGGTGTTTGAAGGTGCCATGCCAGCAATTTGTGTCCCCTAAAAGTCTTGGTAAAAAGTACTGCAGCGTCACCCCGGGGGCGCCGAGAAGAGTCAGTGAGTCTTTTAATAATTTATCTCATATTGCATAACTGTTGGTACATTTGAAGAGCTGGCATACCTACCGTGGCTCTGTAGCCTGTATGACAACGTCCCCCCCCCCCCTTCTTTCTAAATATCTGACTTTAAAATGGGTGTTGAAGGCTAATTATAGTAATTAACTTGGGGTTTTGTGTACTGTCACTAATCTAGATTTAAAATAATTCATACTTTGCCTTCTTTCATCCCTCTCTGTCTACCTCCATCATTCTCTTTTTCACTAAATGATGGTGTAGGCCACTGATTATACAGTGGATTGAATGTTTCAGTTCATAGCAACAGAGGCAGCCGTGTGATTTGATGGCCTAGTTCTGCCGTCGCATTGCATGCTATGTAGGCTAATAGTCTGGGCTCTGATGATGTGGTCTGGATCATAGCAACCCCAAGGCCAACTCGGGGTTACCTCACAGTCTGCAGCTTTTGCCAGCAGCACAGAGTCCCATGATGTGTTAGGTTCAAACATGCACGCAAGAAATACTAGTTGGTAATATTCAGGAGAGCACACAAACCTAAGATCCTTGGTTGAGTTTTTGTGTGTTTGTTAATTCTCCCTATACCAGTTTTGTAAAGGTTAGTTTGTTTGTGTCCCACGACTGCTCTTCAGCAAACACCCAAACAGAATGAAAAGGCATCGACTGTGTTTCTTTCTCCTCTTGTCCAAGAAACTGAAAAAAACCCAAGAGAACTTGTATTCAATGTATCCATTGGCATGTGTTTATTTTTCCTTTTTTATCCTACTTCTCTCCTACTATTCCAGATTCAGTCACTACACTGACGTAGGTTGGATACATTTCAAGAGAGAAAAAAAACTCAGGATAGAAGTCAGCACACCTTTAAACCCTTTACTTCCAGTGTGGTGCACTGATATCACAACAAATGCATTACCTTGAAGGGGTCAATAGACTCCTGCTTCTACATTAGAATAACAGGATCCCTCACTGAAACTCCCCCCATTGAAGTCTTAAAAAGGACATCCACCATGTGTCACCCTAGCAACTAACTAGGACAGCCTTAATGACCAGGCCCTGAACGGATTAGACACTTAAAATAGATTACGGGCAGATAATAGAGGACAGCAGAGGGTGAAAAGGCCCCTGCTAGACTGGCCACTTGGTCAAGACATGGGTCAGGTTCACATATACATTACCTTCACCTGGGTAAGCAGGTATTAGGCTACCATCACTGGCATAGGCTTAGCACTGATAGATGAACTGTGAGGTAACAAAAGTGAAAGTGCACACCATTGGGCTAAGACAGTCTTGAGATGGTGAGGGTTATGTAAACTGCTTTTGTCTGACCATTCACTTATGGTGAGCTAAGGTTGCGTACATTTCAAGGTGCCCTTGGTTGACATGGGTACAGACTTGTGTTGCAGTGCAGTTTATGATAAATAAAGAAAAAGCATGATTACACTGCATGTGGCTTGAGGTATTGGTGTTACTATGTGCCCTTATGTTTGACATACATAAAGTCTCTGGAAAGAGCATGATTACACTGCTTGAGGTATTGGTGTGACAATATGCACTTATTCTCTGGCAAGCTTTGGCTAAAACATTCCAGTTAATCTAAGCTGCTTTTGATGGAGTTAGCATCTAATTGCTGTTGTTTCATCATATGCGAGACAAACTAACTCGCAATTCGGAAGGCCTGACATGTTTGGAAAGTCAAGCTGCTGACAATATTTAGATGTTTATAAATTAGAAAAGGCCCTTCTCTGAGTTTTACTACCCGAGTAATACAATTACAAGTGGGGTTTGAGAGTTTGTAAGTGGATGTTCCTCGAGCTGTTGGTGTGCCCCTCTTAAATTCTAAACAAACAAATCTTCAAAGTGGTTGGTTGTAGACCTAGAAATCAGAAATGTTCTTCATTTCACCTTTAGTCCTAAACTCCCCATGAAAGAAGCGCAAGTGTTTGGTGGATTGTTTTTAGTAAAGCTTTTGGGTCATTTTACTCTGTTGGATACTTTTCCCACAAATTCATCGGCAGTTCATTGTTGTTGATTTTGGGTTATGTTTGTTTGTTGTTGCATGTATTTCTTTTGACATGTCTTTTGTCTGTTCTCTTAGGCTCCAATACATCCTCACCTGGATGGGTACCTGGCTGCGAGTCAGCATGGCAGACCGGCACGGTCACCACCGGCAGCAGTAACCGCGGAAGACGCCATAGCACAGCCTCAGATAGTGGCGACACCGGAATTGGTACATCTTGTTCTGACAGTGTAGAAGGTAAGGAGCCGTTATGTTATAAATGCTTCATAAGGTTGCTGACGTCGGATCACAAAGCCCCTCTTCGTTCAGTTTGTGAAAGGTAGTTAGTTAGTTAGTTAATTAATTAATTAATTAATTAATTAATTAATTAATTAATTACTTAGTTACTAAGTACTTCATTGGTCCCAAAGGGAAATTGTTCTGTTGTGGTAGCAATTCACAGAAATGACAAAGATACACATTAATCACGTACCACATAAATGAGGTATGTACAAGATATATACACTTCTATGCTAGATAAAATAAAAAGGAAAACTACTGTGCAAATTGAATGTGCATTGTACACTCAGAGGAGTGAATGCACTGCTCTATCCAGAAGCGCTGCAATAGATAACACCGGAAAAGGGTGTTTTCTAAATAATAACTATATAATTAAGGCAAGCCAAACCAATGTCATTTAGGCTAGAACCTTACTGGAAAGCTGGAGGAACTGAACCAAGTATCCGAGAAAATAATCCACCTCATATTTGTGGCTAAACTTTGGTGGACTCTCAAATCCCTCAAGGGCTGCTTCCCACAGATCGGATGTGGAAAAAATAGAGAAAAACTGAGAACCTTAGTTTATGCACTTGTCATTTAAATGCTTTCTTTTATACATGGATTACAATGAAGCAAAAACAAACAACATGCATTCCAAAGCCGTACCATCTTTTGGCTTTGCTAAAACTCACTTCACCCTCAGCATTGAGATACCCCATGTTTTACATTGGCAAACTGTGGTGTACTTTCTGCACATGGTCCACATTCTGAACACACGCCGTCGTTGTGCAGTGTTGGCCCAGTCCTGGCCCAGTCCTGGCCCACTTCTCAAGCTCCTCTCATCACAAGTTTAGTCATAAAGCATCATTAGTTTGGATGTCTAATCACACTCCTTGAAAGCAGTGGGACCTCTTTCAGACCATGTCCACTAACACACACACACACACACACACACACACACACACACACACACACACACACCATTTCTCCCACACACTATCTATCTCTTTGAGAGCTGGGGTTGGGATGCAACCTCCCTGGACAAGGCTCCTATAGAACCATAACTGGGAACAGCTGTCCCTTGTGAGCGTGCCCTGGAGGCTGCTGAGACAAAGGACCCTGTACATGTGGGTCAGCGCCTCAGAGAAGGGATTGTGCAGTGGTTAGATCCACTACAGGTTTGTCATTGTTGGCCTTCATTTAAGCAAACACAAGGAATGACTTAACATTTCCAGTCTCTTTTTGAGAGTGGTCTTTTGAATGACACTTGAATGCATTAAGCAGAGGTTCAAGGCGGTTTTGAGCAGCATCGTTGAATAGATTGTGATTAATGGCAGTAGGAAATGGGTCTTTCTCTACCTCCTTCTTGCACTAGTTACTGTGGAACCCGGTGCACCTCCCAGAGGATCTGTCGTTACTGTGGGAACGTTCAGAGGTAATTGCAACAAGAGTAGTCATGTGCACCTAATTGGTGCCGGAGGCAAGAGCCAAATCAAACCCTATTTCTTCAATGCGACCCCACAATCTCAGCCATAGCCCCATGACTGTCCCAGCCTCTTTTGTCTGACATGGTAGACAACAGCATCCAGTCTGCCCCCCTCACCTCTACCTCACCCCTTCCCATATACTCCCATTACAATTTGTCTGGAGGTTTGTTTTTATTTGCTTTCCTCTTGTTTCCCTTTCCCAGGCAGACTGATCGTAGTGTGACTCTTGGTCTTGTTCTCTAAATCACTGGGGTCAGGCCTCCTAGTATCCACATTTGGGTCCAAACCTGGCTTAACACACAGAAAAGATGATCCTGGATCAGTTGTGCATAAATACCCAGGGTGTTTCATTGTGATGGTTGTTCTGGCTGAGGGATCAGTGCAGAGCTCATGGCACGCTCCTATCGATTGTAGTGGCGCGTGGGTAAACTTGATCTCATTAACATCAGTGCAGTGTAGCTGCGCTGCCCCCTCCCCCCCTGCCCCCACTCGGAAATAAGGTCATGTTCCAGCTTTTCTGTTTCACATGGTGTAACATGCTCTCCCTTTTTTACAATGCAGGTTTTTTATATGTCCTTTGTCTCCCAACACAGATCTGTGACCTTTGTCGAAAATACAGAATGTGATCAAATTTGCCTTGAAACTTCTAGTTTGCTGGAACATGGGTGAAAGTGAGTGAGGGCTTCCCAGGGCCATCTTAGCTGGGCCTTAGATCATATCAAGTACTGAGCTGCCAACAGCCTGGGAAGTAGGGCAGATCCAGCTGTGGATTGCCTATGATCAGTGCGTAGGAGGCGTCACATTTGATGGCTCTTATTGCCAAAAGAGAAGCCCAAATGTAGCCCAATTGGACAAAGAAAAAAACTGCTGCCGTGCCTGTGCAAGTTAGCGACAAAGGAGTGTTGATAGCATCCCTGTAGCCCAATGGGAGGAAGTGGGGACAGAAAGGGAACATGGTCTCTCTCTGTAGAATTGTTTTTCCTTTATTAAGTTGTTATTATTTAAAGCAAATGGAACAGCACAGTAGAAGTACCCCACACAGAAAAATCCAAGTACGAAACCCACTTTGGCCTTGTATGACTAATGTTTAAAATGAGCCCTGCAAATCTGGTGTTTGAATGTGCTGTTTATACCATGATCGCACAAAAAGCCCCTCCCTGTTTGTGTTCTCCAGCATGAATTATGCTGTTTTTTCTCCCTCTACCCAAAGCTGCTGCTCCAGAGGCGTTTTCTGTATGGAGACTCTCGACTGCCATCCGCATTAATGGGGGGATACTTTTTCATGACTGGCCAGATAATCTCTAGACCAAGCCCAGCACACAATTGTGTTATCATCTTTCTGTTTCCATCGTTGCATCCTTTCCCTTTCTCTTCTCTTTATCATTCTTGGTCTCATTTTTCCTCACTCACACAAATTCACTTAACATGCTGACAGAAGAGTATCATAACGACTCCCAGCCTAAAGATCTCAATCTGTCACTGTCGCTGTCATTTCCTTCCAGTTCTTCCCACTTTCATCATACTTGCTTCAGCGCCACACCCGAATATATGTTTTTTTTTTGTCCTCACTAGTTCAAATTCAACGACACAGTGTCCCTCATAAAGTTGAGCATTTTAATTATCTGTTGGCCTCGTTCTCATTCGGTAGAGAGTGGCACTGAGTGGCATCGCCTGGGGATGGTGCCACATTCAGGTCACTGCCTCTTATAGTTTTGGAGCCTCCGCCACTGACCTCTTGACCCCTACATGCGCATCACGAGTGTCAGCCAAACTGGATGAAGGGTTACTGATTCCTGCGCTGGGAATGCTAGACATGATGTGGGACGGAAATATAGGTCATCCTAAGCCAGCGTAGCACTGACTGCGGTACACCATGGGAGGGGGTTGCCATTTGTCTGTGCAGTCAGCTGTAATTTCTCACTTTCTGGCGAGGGTCTGCTGGATGGCTTGTAGTCCAATTCCGGTTAAGTTTGGAGCTGTGTGTTTTTTGAGAGCCAGACACAGATTAAACATTTACGCTCTGGATTAAACTTCTTCTTTTTTTTCTCTCTCTCTCTTATTAGAAATGCAGGCAGATAAAGCGGGGAGTAAGCTAGGATATTGGCTTGGTATCTTATGTAAATAGGCAGTGGAGATTTGATTCTGGCAACTGGGATGCTGTTGAAGGGTCTCCCTTGATCAAAGGTCATGACACTGACAAATGAGCATCCATCTGTGAGCCATCATATACTGGAAGTGGCTCGTTGTCTTCCTGCCCTCAGATGGATTTGTTTATCCTGAGGGTGGGTGTCAGATAACCTCCTTGCCTGTGCCTTCCACCCACCCCCACCCCAAACCCATTTCAGGAGGGGTGATTTTTCACAAAACCTAACAAATGCCCAAGGGTAGTGGTTTCGTCTAACTAAACTGACCTTGAAGGAGAGTAAGACTGCACTGGGATGACCTTATTCGACCACTTATTATTGTGACTCCTTAAAATGTTTAAGCAGCAGAAGACCTCATAGAATCCCCTCTTCTAACTTGCCTCTTCCAAATTAGCTGGTGGCTGGTGACCCAAAAGAATGCCCAGGAAATTCCTCCTCTTTTGAACTAGGCCATCGGCCTGACCCTCGTCACTAATTATACTTTGCTATGGCAGCAGGCACTCTCCTGCATAATTACCTCTGGGCTTCCTCTGCTCTCCGCCGGGTGTTCCGGAGTGTTCCGGAGTGTTCCTGATCCCCTTGCTAACACACCGTAAAGCTTGCAAACTTGAAAGGAGGTCTGTGTGGCTGTGTAAGTGTGAGGACCATCAAGTGGGACGATAAAGAAAGAGTCCAGATTCGTCTATGATCTTAACTTGCAAAGCTAATTCACATCTCCGTTTCAATATCCTGTTCAGGTGTCTCCAGTCTTTCAAACACAGACTCAAAGCTATTAGGTACAATTAACGATGGTCTTAGACAGCTTTCGTTAAAGTGGCTAGGATATTCCGAAAGGTTATAGATGCAGATGTAGCCTTTTGTTTGTCTACCCTTTCGAAGAACTCAGCCAAATTTAGCAACTAAATACTGAATTGATGAAACCGCTATGCGCGGTAATTTTCCTCAGCCAGCTACCTGTTGTTTGCAGTCGTTATGTTGTTATGTTATGCATTGGTGCCAAGTTTGTTTTCCCTGTGTAAGGTGGATTTGAAACTATGGAAGCTGGAGAATGAAATGCTAAATAAGAGGAGGCAGGAACTCTTACCCAAAACAGATTAAAGTTCAGGGGATGTCTACTCTTTATCTGTACGTTGAGTCTTTGGCAATCCATGGCCTTGGTCTGGTTATAATCTTCCTCTACCAGTTGAGCAACAAGAGCATCAGGAACCCCCATTTTGACCTCATGAATAAGTTAGCCCTCACTCCTGTCCTGAGCTCAGAGGAGGCCCCTGTTTAGCATGTCTTATTTGGCACGGTTCACACAGTAAGATGCCCTTCCAGTCTCATTCAGTGGTTTTATGCTTAGCTAGGGCTGAGCGCCTGAGTGACATCGAGGTGTCCGGTTGCACTGGCTGAGGATAGATGGTGTCATGAGGTGATCTAAGCTGTGTGACTTACGGGCCGAGAATATACACAGAGGTGCCTAGGAATACACACAGAGGTAACCCCAGTCATCCAAAACGGATGCCTCAGATTCCCGTCAGCAGGCACCATGTAGACCTTGGACCATGGAGCGTAGCAGTATCACAATCATTGAAATGCTGTCTTGATTTGGTTTTGGTGTGGTTTATGGATTTCCTGCACCAGGTGTGTATGGTGGCATTGAGAGTACAGGTGGAGCGTGAAGCTGAATGGTTTTAATACTAAAAAAAATCAGCAGTCTGTTCATGGTCGCCATCCAGCTCATACTGATGCTAGTCACGTCCTGGCAAACCTGTCTCCATCTAACACATGGGATTCAGTCTTAAATTGGTCGGAAATGAATCACAAAAGCCTGTTTGCCCAGTTCTCCATGTGGCACAGTGTAATTTATGTGTGAACTTTGCCCCAGCCTCCCCGACAGTCACCCTCTCCTCCCCCCCTCGCAGAGGGATGTCTAATGGATTCAGGCAGCTTGTAGGACCCCCCCCCTGTAGATTAGCCTGTCTAGCAGCCCATCTTGTTACAGTTGAAGTGGGGGTTGGGTGGTTATGTCCAATTTATGGGCAGTAACCAACACCCCTGGCACAATCCCCCTTAGCAGATTTGCCTTTGTCCCAGGAGGAGTAACAGAGACTAAAAAGGCCTATTCTCTTCCTGAATGAGATTTGCAGCAGATTTGCTCTGCAAGAGTAAATTGCTGAAGCAGTTAGCCTGAGCTCATTAACCTTGAGGTTAGTCAGGACAAGAGGGATAATTTAGTTAGGCCATGATTTTTGGGGGTGGGGGGCTAGGTGGGGGGTGAGACTGGGCCGGGGGATAGGAGGTGTTTAGGGATAGGGTGGAGGGGAAGCCTGCCCTTGTCAATCCCTCCAAACCCCTCTACACCAGCTGCTTTGACTCCATCTTGCTAATGACATCCCCACACCCGTCCCAACCCCCCAAGTTAGCATCTGTCACCTGGAACCTCAAGACTAAATGCTTTACACTGAATTAGTGTGTTATCCTCCATATATAATTGCTTACTGTGCACTTTGTTATATGAAGCTTGCTTACACCAAAGTGGTGTGAAAGGCAGCTAACTAACTGCTAGCAATAAAACCAAAGCATACATTTCACAAATAAAATAAATGTGTAATAAATAATAAAAAGTACATAATTAAAGACTGTTAAATGTGTTTTCATTGCATCTGTTGTGGTCTTCCCTCGAATTTCAACAGTCAGAGCAGAGAACAGTTGATGGTGTTTGTTTCTCCGCCACTCCCCTGGTTAGAGCGCAGTCTGTCTGCACAGGTGCTAGAGACGTGGCCAGGCCTTCAGCAACTAAATTAACTCAAACGCATTTGTTTCAGCAGGTTTAGGACTGACAAACAGTATCTTTCAAAACCGAGGGTCTTTCTAATGGAGGTGTGGATGGATGAGGTCAACATATGCCCCAGGTTTATAAATCTTCCATATGTAGGATAGATTCCCTATTGTTTCTGTGCTTAGATGCCTGTCTCTACCAAGGTTGCGCTGAGAGATTGGTGAGTGCCGTCTGCTTAGAATACACCACCCACACACACACACACACACACACACACACACACACACACACATGAACACACACATTTACAAATGGGGGAACATATTGTCCCTAAGCTAATGCTCACAGCAGATGCCCTCTCATGAGTGATGATTGCCATAAACACGGGAGGATCTAAATCTTTAATGCCTGCCTCTGCCAGATAGCCATCACCTCGCTCTCAGAAAACTGGCATTCAATGGAACGCACAAGGTTCTTGGAAAGAGATATAAATATGAAAGAAGTGTCAAGAGATCCACAGATAAATGAGACAAGCAAGTGCACAGCTAAAATAAAAAGTGTATGTGGTGCTCGTGCTCCTAGACCTGAGGTCTCAACCACTGTGGGCACACTGGAGTTCTTGCCTTCCTCTAATGGCCAATGCAGATGACACCTGCCCAGCACTGTCTTCCTTTTCTCTGTGGCATACTTTCCCCCTTTCCTTCTGCTTTTTTCCTTTCGTTCTGGGGCACAGGAACTGGAGAGGGGTGGGGTGCTCTGGTGCTACTGACACACCTAAAAACTTGAGCTCAGGTGGCTAGAGCATCTGCATTTTATGTGTGAACATAGGAATGCGTCAGAAAGAGGGTTAGGGAAAGAGGGAGAGAAAGAAAGCTTTCCTTTGGTTGCCATGTCATTCCTGAGCATGCCAACGTACTACTGTGTGTGTGTGTGTGTGTGTGTGTGTGTGTGTGTGTGTGTGTGTGTGTGTGTGTGTGTGTGTGTGTGTTCGTGTGTTCGAGATGGCCCTTACAAAAGTAAAGACCAACTGTGGGTCCTTGTGCGTAATTCAGAACTCGGAATGTGCTTTGTGACATTAAATGCACTTTTGTACATTCATTTAGTTAAGAAAAAACATGCCACCCCCCCCTATTCAATTTACAAACCATTATCATAGTTTGCACAGCACAACACAGTTGGCACTGGCTGTGCCGACATAGCATTTGAAGAGTAATCCCAGTGGCATTAAGAGGATTTGCTTCAGCAAGCTCCTGCCCCCTAGTTGGGTGATGTTTGGAGATGGGATAGGGCTCTGGTAAGGGGAGGGATGGAAGGAGGGAAAGAGGGAGGGCTGGTGTGTGAAGAGTCTGGCAGAGACAGACGGGCGAACGGTGGCGAGCAGAGTTGGCACCAGGGATGGGTCTGTGATTAAGGCCTCCACAGTGCCAACCGGAGGGCCTTGGCCTTTGTAATTAAGTGGCCCCATGGAGACATAATCCCTGGAGGAGCAGAGCCTGTTAGAGATTGTGTCTGTGTGTGTGTGTGTGTGTGAGAGAGATGGTGTGTTGTGCACAAGTCCTAAAAATGAGAGACCACTCTCTCCCTGAGTGCATGTGTGATTGGCTGCTGGCCGTTTTTGGAGTTTAGGACAAATGGCGTTTTCCCCCTCAAATGCCCTACAATAGCTGTTTTCATTCTGAGGACTTGATTGGTATTTACCCAGCAGTTCACCACATCTTCCTGCCTTCTTGTGTGGGTTCCCAAGGAAACAGAACGGTTTTCTCTTCTCTCTGTCTCTTGTTCTCTTTCTCTCTCTCTCGCTCTCTCTCGCTCTCTTTTGTGAATCTCAGCTCCCTGGCATTTCTTGGCAATCTCTCTCAGCACTCCTCCTCCTCTGTCATTCCCTTTTTCTTTCTTCTTCCCCCACCAGAAAGGCGTAATGACATCCATCCCCCTGTTGTCAAACCGCTCTGTGGCCTCTAGCATACCAGAATTCAATTGACGTTCTGGGCTTTTTGGTCTTCTCAGGCTTCCGTTGGCATTCGGCTCATTGTGGAGCCTGATTTAGGCTACCGCGGGGAGGCCTGAAGATGAGTCACATTAGCCACCTTCAGAGACTGAAGCCCGTCACGCACTGCTAACGCGATCACACACACACACACACACACACACACACTGAGCCTGAACAGTGGCAGATAGCAGCAGGTTTGCGTCTTTGGGAAAATCCCTCCCTCCGAGAAGACGGATGTAGATCGTCTTGTGATAAAGAAAAAGAGAGAGAAAGGGAGGGAGCAGCTCACACAAAAGTAGGTTAGAATGCATCTCCGGATTTTGCATCTCCCGGAGGTTTTATGTAAGATGAGTTCCCTGGCAATTGGTGCCAGTGTATTACCAAGCTGTCCCACCACTGAGTGGGTTTCTAATGAGACTAGAAGGATGTGTGCATAGGGCTAATGACCGGGATTACCCCCATCACTTTAAAAGTCCCGGTTTTGGGTGGAAGAACTGCTGAAGGTGGCCGGCTTTAGAGTGAAGGATTGGATTGCACTCGTCTGACATGACCTTGTCCTCAAAACAATTCCTTTTCTCCTCCTTCCAGGAAGCCCTCTGCATGGAGTCCTCTCTATGAAACTCTTCATGAAACTTCACTCTCTATGAAACTCTTGTCTGCTCCTCATCCAATCTCTTTTTCTCCCTCCCTCTCTCTCTCTCTTCTTCACCCTCTCTATAGCTCTCTCTTTTCTTTAGCCTCTCTCTCTCCTTCAACCTCTCTCTCTTTCTCTGTCTCTCTCTCTGAGGTATTTCTCTTCTCTTAAAAGTAGCATTTGGCTAAACCCCTTGGATGGCAGTTATAGGCTGGCACCAGTACCCAGCTGTTAGCTAACTGGGAAAAGATGTCGCCAGGCCTGGAGTTTCAGTTATGGTCAAACAGTAACAGTAACAGTAAGTCGTGTAGTATGATCCGGAACTTTTATATGTTGTGTTTTTGTAAATATATTATGAAATACATTTGTTATATTTCGTCTACATTCAAAGCCACATATGGAAGTGATTAGGACTCTGTTGCTTTCACTCAGAGCTTTTGCCAGAGCACTGCCCAGAAAAGAATGCTTATAAAATACTTGGTGGTTTACAAGTAAAAGAAACAAGAGTAAAAGAGTGAAAGTGGCTTTGTCTGTCGTGAATGAACCAATTTTGTATTAAACCGGTGTCATTTTGCTCAGTGAAAAGTCCTCAGGGACAACCGTTCAGGAAATGAATGAGTGGGGACTTCAATGAGGTCGGCCGTTAATCCTTATGCCGCTCTCTCTCTTTCTCTCTCTGGTTCTCTGTCTCCCTCTCTCATTCTAAGCCTTAATGGAATCTTATTTTTAGCTCTCTTTCTGGTCGTTCTAACACTTTAATTTCATCAAAGTGGTTCCCTGCATTTTGGGGATTATGTCTTTCACGAAAACCTCTACTCTTAAATTGTTCAAAGGGTGTGATCTGCACTGTGCCTGTGTATCCGCCTGGCCTTCTCTTTCTCCCTGTCACTTCATCAGTCCTCCTTTTCTCCCTCTCCTGCTTTCTTGGTCTTCTTCTTCGTGTGTGTGTGTGTGTGTGTGTGTGTGTGTGTGTGTGTGTGTGTGTGTGTGTGTCTGTGTGTGTGTGTGTGTCTGTTTGTGTCAGTGTTTGTGTGTGTGTTTGAGACAAGCGGCAGCACATATGACTCCTCTGGGCCGGATGCACTCTGGAACATCATCCTCTCCCTTCCTCTCTGTCATCCCTTCTCTTTCCTCTCCTCCCTCTCGTATATCACCATCCTCTTCAGCTCCCTCCTCTCTCATTACATTTCTGAATGAACTCCCTCCCAGACCCACTTGGAGTGTCCAGCCATGCAGTAAATGCAGAGGCTATGAAGCATTAGTCAATATAGCACACACACACACACACACACACACACACACACACATACAAACTCAGACCCTCATGCGCAAGTTTATAAATAAACATATACAATTCAGAAGTACACACTCAATACTCTCCATAGTCTTAGTCCAATCGTATACTCATTATATACAAAACTGGTTGCACACTTCTGATAGGTCCTAGTCCATCATTATTGCCCCCAGAAGAGAGGGACCAGGCCTGTGTCTGAAGCTGCAGCAGGGGTTAATGACAGACTCATGGATCTCGAAGGCCACTCTTCACTCCTCCCTCTCAGAGGAGTGTACTCAGATGGGAAGGTAAAGATGTCACAGAGGAAGCAATGGTGTGTGTGTGTGTGTGTGTGTGTGTGTGTGTGTGTGTGTGTGTGTGTGTGTGTGTGTGTGTGTGTGTGTGTGTGCGTGCATATTGATCTAAATCAGCATCGCACACACACACACACACACACAAACACACACACACCCACTCTCACATAAGTGGTAAAAGTTGCTGATGCAAGCCTGACACAGCCACACACACACGCACATGCACAGACACAGACACACTCTCTCAGAGGCACACCCACACACACACACACACCGGAACTAGAGAGGACAGAGTCCGTCCTTTCAGGATGGATCAATGCAATGTTGGGAGATCACAGACTGGAAATCATACAAATTAGCCAATGTTTGTGTGTGTGTGTGTGTTTGCGTGTGCGTGGGTGCGTGTGTGTGTGCCCGTGAGTCACCAGACTGATTAACACATCTCTCTAGACCTCACAGAGTCAGGAAGCACATGCCACTTTTTACACTTTAGTGTTAACTGCTCAGCATCTTTCACCTTTATAACACACACACATGTAAGTGGTGGGTCAGCATTTTCAGCCTACCACATCCGCTGCTACTGCAGTCATCAACCTGTTTAAACAAGCCTGCTCCCCTCTGGTTCATTAGAGTGTGTGTGTGTGTGTGTATGTGTGTGTGTGTGTGTGTGTTTGTTCAGCGGTGGCTATCTTGCTGTGCTGTCTATCCTGTCCCAGCTGGCTCCCATAGTTACAGTGTTGAAAGGCTGGCTGCATTAACTCTAATGGCTGAGGGATTACAGATGGACCAATAACAGCATACAGTATGGGCCATCTGTTCCCACAGGAGATTGTTCTACACTACGGCAAGTCCAAGGAGACACACTGACACAGGGAGCCTAAGGAAGGGGAAATTCCTCATCATACACGGTTGTGTAAATTTCAGGATAATTAAATGAACGCATTAATTGCCTGTGTTGGATTTTAATATTTTTTTTAATATAGAATGTGAAGTCACAGTAAACAGACGCGCTCTCTCCTTCGCTGCGTGTCACACACACACACACACACGGACGCACACAAAAACTCAATGGTGCATTACATAAGCCTTATATTAAAATTGTGGCCTGCTGCTTTGGCTTCTATGTTGCCCAGAATGACTGTTAGTCATGGTTGACCGGCTCAGCACCACGGCTCTCCACGCTTCAGATTAAGGGCCTAATTTTGGACTGACTCTCGGAGGCTCACCAAATAAAAAAAGGGTTGTGACTCATCCTCCAGCATGTCCTCTATGGGGTGTTAAATCAAATTAACAGGTGAATTAAGGTTGAGATTCATCAGGAGTTATCCACTCATGTATTGGGATAGGGTTAAAGTTCACTGATTTGATGTGATGTTAAATCATCCCAATGTTTTCCAACGAAATACAATATTTCACCAGCACAGAGGGATGAGCTGAGAATGAAGCGCCACCTTACCATTACCTTCCAATAGCCAGTGAAGGGAGACTACTCCCGAGACATTTGTGTTTGGTGTGAAACAGAATGTAGATTACAGGCTTCTCTACAGGCTGACTGTTAAGAATCTGATGACCTTGTGTGGTTCTTCAGTTTCAGAAAGACAGCAAGAAGGCAGAGGTCCCCTCTCTTTCTCTTCCTCTCTTCCCCAGTTATGAGGCACCGCAGCTGGGAGACACTCTCACCCTCTGCCCCTTGTGGTTCTCACGTTACAGTCACAACCTTTGCATTGGCTCTGTTAAAGCAATTACATCATGTGTGTGTGTGTGTGTGTGTGTGTAAGTGCATGTGTCTGGAGTTCTGTATCCCATCTGCAACTCCAGTCTTCTCTGTGTGTGTCTGTGGAAGCTCAAAGAACAAATCACATGCAGAGGACCTCTCCTCTCTTCTCCTCTCTCCTCTCCTCTCCTCTCCTCTCCTCTCCTCTCCTCTCCTCTCCTCTCCTCTCCTCTCCTCTCCTCTCATCTCCTCTCCTCTCCTCTCCTCTCAGCCTGCTCCCAAATGGCCCCTGAGCCCCAGGGCGCTGTAGGGACGTCACTGTCGTGGCTTGATAAGCGATCATGGACCTTCTTATCAGTGTTAAGTGTTGAGTCTTGGGTGTCTAGATAGAGTCCAAGATCACAATGGCTTTCTCTCTGTCTTGGCTTCTCTCTCTCTCACACACACACACACACACACAGACTGTTACTTGCTCACTAACGCACACACACACACACTGTTACTTGCTCACTAACACCCACATACACGCAAACACACACACACACACACCACTCTTACCCACTCCCATTTTCAGCAGCTCCTCTCTCTGCTTCTCTGACTCAGCAGGATAAGAGGTTTGTGAAAGGCTCGTGAGCTCTGCCCTTGTGTTTGGCTCTCTGCTGGACAGCAGTTAGAGGTCATGATGCTTAGCTAAGTCACAGGACTTTAGTAGGCAGAAACAGAGACAGAAATTGGAAGAAAAATATGGAGATCTAGAAGCTAAAGAACTGTCCATGGTACCTCTGATAATGGGGGAGATGTCTTCTGGGTGTGATGTATGGCCTACTTGTTTGTGTGCTGTGTGTGTGTGTCTGTGTGTCTGTGTGTGTGTGTGTGTGTGTGTGTGTGTGTGTGTGTGTGTGTGTGTGTGTGTGTGTGTGTGTGTGTGTGTGTGTGTGTGTGTTTGGAATCCTCTTAGCGATGCACAACAAGCCAGCCTTTGAAGCTGGGTAGATGAATCATCTTTTTACACCAGGCCCCCTCACTGTGGCCTAGATCAGAAATGTGTGTGTGTGTGTGTGTGTGTGTGTGTGTGTGTGTGTGTGTGTGTGTGTGTGTGTGAGAGAAAGAGATAGAGCTGGAGGAACATGGGCTCTGAGTGAGATGTGGGAATGTGTGGGTATGCGTTACCGGACTGACATGTCGCCACTCTGTCACAAACACCTGACCCCTGTGTGTCATAGTCTTCTAGAAGGGTCTCACTACTTCCCGGCACTCTCCTCTGATATTTACACTCCCCCTATATTAAGCCCACTGCCGTAAATATCCTATTGATGTTGTGCAGTCTGCCTGGTACCTGGGAGTGTCAGCCTTCTCTGTGGCACCAGAAACTCTGTGGCAGCTTTAAAAAGCTGCGATATGTTTTTAGACCAGACATTTTGGCTCCAGGTCGCAAAAGAGAATAGGACATTCTGAACCAGTCAGCCATTCAGAGTTCCATGGTGTTACGTGGTGGCCAGTGACTGGTACCAATCAGAGAACAGAACCGGAAGAGAGTTACTCAATACACACTTATGTGACGTGAAGGCCACAGGGGGGAATCAGGGATCACATGGACACACACGCGCACACGCACACGCACACGCACACGCACACGCACACGCACGCACGCACACACACACACACACACACACACACACACACACACACACACACACACACATACACACTAAACAATACCTGAAGCATGGTTGACTGAAAAATGCGATATTATGTAACATTTATGTTGGTGATGTGACACACACAGATACTTGCTGATGTGGTAAAGTAATTTTAGATTTCGCTCATTCTTGTGACACACAAACACCACACACACACACACACACACAACTCCCAACTTGTTTACATGAGAAGTTTGATATGTCAAAACTGGTGTCACTAATAAACAACCCATCCATCCATCCAGTAAACAACATCCATCCATCCAGTGGCCAGGCAGAGTGTTGGGCACATGTCTGATTGCTCAATAGCAGCAGTAAGCATAACATCATGCAGTTCTCTATTTCCAGAGAGGAATGCTCAGGGTTGCGCAATCTATCTGATCCCTGTCCAGGCCCCCTCACTGTTCATGGCAACTCTTTCATCATCAGATGGTCATGGTTATTTGTTTCATTTATTTTGCCCTTTTTTCTGTTTTGTTTTGTCTTTGTTTATTTGTTTATTCACTCCTGATTTTTCTTTAATGAACTTGCATCCCCATTGTTTTGTTTAATTCACTGGCCACACACACACACACACACACACACACACACACACACACACACACACACACACACACATCAAAGATGCACTTCCCCAGTGGCACAGCGTATTAATGATGAATGAGTGGACAAGTGCTGGATTGACAGGAAGCTCAGTCATGGGGGCAGAATGTACACACAGAAACGCCTCATTACAAAAAGAAATATTGTAAATAATAAAATAAACAACACTCCTAAACTTCAACTCAAGGACTAATGTGCTCAGTCTCTGGCATGCGAATACACACACGCACGCATATAAACACAAGCACACATAAACACACACGCATATATAAATACACACACACACATAAACACAGTGCAGCATGTGGTTTGGGCACATGGCGTGTGTCCCGTGGTGGAGTGGGGTGTTGCTTTTATCCTCTTACATAACGGGGTCTCCGCTCCACATTGCTGCCTTGTGTATGAAACCAAATCCCATTCAGATACACACATCTGCTGCTAGTCAGCTGAGGGGACAGAGTGTGTGTGTGTGTCTGTCTGTCTGTCTGGATGGATGGAGCAGAAACCCCAGATGAAGTTAGGGGATTGGGACTGATACAGATTTATGTAGAAAAGAGGACTGTACTGGAGAGAGGGATAAGAGTTTCAAGAGAAGAGAAGAAATGCGTTCAGGTGTACCTTTCTCAATGGAAAAGAAAGGATTAAGAGACGAGGGATGGAGAGAAAGTTCTTGAACCACGCTTGTGTGTCAGAAAAGAAGACAGGGAAGGAGAGAAAGGCATGCATGCAAATAGAGGTACCAGGTTAGTGGCCCTCTCTAAGTGCTGTCTCACCTTTGGTTCTTGTCCTTCTATTTTATTCAACGGATAGGCCACCTGGCAGAGACGCTGTGCCTGTCACGTTGAAATGCCCCCTGCCTATGCTTGGTATTGCCCTGAAAGGCCCCCTTCCCCCCACGTCTCAGTCTCCTGTCATGAAACGTGCCACACTGAAATGCAACTCTGGTGTCACGCTGAAAAGGCCCCCCATGCGGATGTCATATTTAAACCCTCTCCGTCCAGTTGGGCGCCTGTTTGCCTCAATGAGAAGTGTCACGTTGAAATATGTCTCCCCCTCATGGGGCATTTGATGGCTGGTGCCTTGGAGTGTGACACGCTGAAAGGTCTCCCCTTGAGCTGACCTGTCACATTGCAATGGGCAGTCTGAGTACTGAAGGATTGTGACATGCTAATTCCAACTCACATCTCTCACACATACACCACACACACACACACACACACACACACACACACACACACACACACAGCACAGAACACAGAGTGCACAAAAAAAACCTAAACTTTAAAAATCTGACTCCACTGCAAGGGCAGAGGTCACTTATCAACTGTGTGTGAGAGACAAATTGGGCACGTGTGAGCTGAATTTAGGGGTGAGCAAGGGTTTTGTTCTTGTCCTTTCATGTCCTTGTGGGCTACTTACTCTCAGAAATCTGAGCTCTGCTAGCTTGACCGAGTGCACACTGTAGGACTTTTCTCAAAAAAGAGGGAGAGAGAGAGAGATGAAAGGATGATTTGTGTTTCAGAGGAAAGTTGGATAAAGAGAGAGATGAAAGGATGATGGAGCAGGCTGATGGGAGAGAGGTGGGAGATGGACTGGTAGATATAGAATGAAGGGAATAAAAAGATGGATAAGGAAAATAATGGGACAAGAGAGAGAAGGAGGTGAAAGTATAGTGAGAGAGAGCTCGGATGAGATTTATGAAATGATCCTGCCTACAGTGTCCTGGGTGCGTGGGTGCCTCTCTCTCTCACTATACGTCACCCCCTCCCTCTCTGTCTCTCTCATACTCCCCTCTCTAGCTTTCTCCCTCTCCATCTATCTCCCTCTTTCTCTCCCTCTCTCTCTCTCTGACCCACATTCCTGCATCCTCCTCCACCTTCTCTTCAACGTGCCTTATGTATCACTACAGCAAACTCATTTCTAACCTGACAAACACTAGTCATACACACACACACACACACACACACACACACACACACACAGGCACACCAACAAATCACACAAACACAAGTGACACACACACATGCACCAATATGTCACACACATGCATCAAAATATATTTGCTGCAGAGGATCCTGTGACATAGCCTGGTATTTTCAGGACTTCTCTGGTACTCTGAGGTTCCTTCTCACTTTCTTCCCCCATCAGAAAGCTCCTGAAGCAGGGGCGCTTACTACTGCCAGCCCCAGGCTTTTACAGGCCTACTTATGTTTCCTCTAGTCTTTTTCTGTCTCAGTCTCTCTCCCTCTGCTTCTCTGCATGCACACACGCTCACACTCTGAGGGAGCTTCTTGTCCATTACACACACACACACACACACACACACACACACACACACACACACACACACCACACTTCACTTCACTTTCCCTCTCAAACCAACTCTCTTACACATTCATACCTTACTTTCTCTCACTCACTCACTCTCTCTCTCTCCCTCTCTGTTTTTCATTCCTTCATGTTTTTCTCTGTACTCTGCTGTAATCAGATCCAGATGGGACTATTCTGGGTGTGGGCAGCCAGTCCCCTTTCCAGCCCGGCCTCGCGCCACTGCTGCCATGGTTACCACAGGGAGGTTTGGGTGAAGTCCTGACTATATAAGGACACGGCAGTCAGTCCGTCCGCCTGTACTTTCTAATGTGTCTGATGGACATGTTTTTATACTTTTTTTGTTCGTGTGCTTTTGAGTGTGTGTCGGGGGAGTTGTCTGAAACTTTGTTTACGTTGAATAGATGGTAGTAAAGCGTCTTCTAATGAGGCCCAACTTTTATGTGTAGTGTGGTGGACACACACACACACACAAATATGCAGTCTTTCTCCACCAACACCCTGGCTCTGTGGCAACCCATGCTTGGTGTTTTTCTTCTGAACGGCTGGTTGACGTGCAGTGCAACACAAAGCCTCCTCCAGGCCCTCGTAATACACCAGTGTTTCTGTTTAATTTGAGACTTAATGATGCTCTTACTCCCCACTAGATCCCAAGCATCAGACTGTCTGCCAGGCTCCCTGTTTCCAGGCCTCTTTGTTGTAGGAACTAGTGTGTTTTCTCCAGCTCTTGTAATTTGACAAGAATATGTACCGATAAATCACCCTGACATCAGAGTAGACTCACAGAGACTCTGTTTTCTGGCACCCCACGGTCCTCCTCTCCCCCTCTGCCTGTTTGTGTTGTTGTTCTGCTGGTCCTCTCCACCCAGTGTCCACGCGAGCCAGGCCTGAAAAACAGGCTCATCCTCTGGGTGGGCTGTGGGCTCGTTGGCTTGCTGGCCAGAGCTGTGGTGGGCTGTGGTGTGGTGTGGTGTAGGGGGAGCACAGAAGAGCTCTACTGGCGTCTCCAGTGATCCAGTTCAGCCCAGCAGTCCTCCAGGGCTCAGGCACTCTGCTGAGCGAGCTTCCGGATCCTTCCGGGGCTCTTCTGGAGGATAGCTGGTTTACAGACAATGAGAGGGAGAGATTTTGTGTGTGTGTGTGTGTGTGTGTACCCCAAGTATTGTGTGACTCCTCATGAATATGGATATTCAGTTGGCTTTCAAAATCAGTCCCAGCCTAGTTATAATGGAACCAAAGGCTGTGACGCATATCCATTTTTGCAACTTTGCTCGTTTTTATTTGTTTATTTATGAATTTATGATGTGTCCAGTGTACCCGCTGGATTTCCATTTTAAAGCAGTTGGAAATCGAACCACATTAACAGTCTGTAGAAAAAGGATGTTTAGTCTTATAAAGAAGTTGCACACCCTTTCTCGTACTCATTGGATGTGTTGGCATATAATTTCATAGATGCTCTGCTGCATTCCACACAGTGAGCTATTGCAGTGGCTGACTGTGGGCTGATTGTGTGCTGGTATGTGATCAGTTAGACCTGCTTTCCCTCCTCCACTCAACCAACCTCCAGTCAGTCAGTCAGGCGGGAAAGGCCTGTGGAATGTGCCGTCTCAGAGTTCCAACACACACACACACACACACACACACACACACACACACACACACACACACACACACACACACACACGGCACACGGCACACGTGCGCACAGAAGCCTCCAGCTGCCTTTGCATCTGCCCGGCGGGGAAGTGGCAATAAAGCAGAGCATTGTTCACAGCTGACTGGAGCCCAGGCCTGCTCCGTGTCTGAGCTCTCAGGTCTGATCAGCAGTGCTCAGCAAGGTGCAGCAACACACTCGGGTTTGGGGAGCCAAAGATAGATCTTTATCACAACCAGTGTTCTCTGCATGTGAGTGTTTTTGTGTGTGGGTCTGTTTCTGTGTGTTTTTAGATTTATACTTGTTACAAAAGGGTGCTTTTTGAAACCTTTTCAAGTAAGTATACTTTATTAAAAAAAAATTGAACTTGAGAAACCGAGTTTTAAAAATTTGATATACTTCCAATTAACAGTGGAAAGCATGATGTAACAGTAAGATATCCCATAATGGTTACCATAGCAAGAGAACAGAGGCTTAGATCTTCAGAAGTAGAACACTCAGATACAAAGTCTAGCCTGAATCAACAACACAGGATACCCTATATTTCTCAGTCTTTTTGGAGATCTTTCACTCCACATGGGTAGGTCCAAGTCTTCGATAATTCTTTATGTTCATGTAGGCCTGCAGGTGTATGTTTTTTTTTTGACATGAGCAAAAATGTAAACGTAGCAGAGCCAGTTTTAGAATTGGCAGTGAAAGTTGTGCGTGACAGGTTATCTGCTTGGCAGCCAACCACCACAGCACCTGCCTAACCTCAAGACGCTCAGGGGCTCAGAATACAGGAATTCATGAGGTTCAAGGGGTCTGCTCAATTGAAATGGTGCCATGTTTTCCAGTATTTTCTATAATTATGTTTTTAGATGTTATTGTGAGAACTTGCTGAATGCTGAAACGTGTAGCCGTGCTGAGTCACGTTTAGAGGGTTTGCTGTGCTGAGGCCAGAGGTATGAATAAGGATCAGACGGGATAAATAGTGAATGAGATCAGAAGGCTGGAAGGGTAATGCCTTGTGTATTCTGCCAACGCCATTGTGTGTGTGTGTGTGTGTGTTCCTGTGCCTCTTCAAGCAGGTGCTGATGTGTGAAAGGCGCTAAAGCCCTGTAATGCGACGTGATCTGCATTGATATTGTCCCTTTTTCCCGGCCTGCTCTCTCTTTTTCTCTCTCTCAGTCTCTCCCTACCTCTCTCTCTCTCTCCCTCCACTGTGGTAATGAGCGTGTCGGTTTCTCCTTGCCTCAGCCCTCCACCCCCCCCCCCCCCCCCCCCAGACGCGCTCAGGCCCAGCCTCTTCATTCACAGCAGGTCCCTGCCTCGTTGTTAGGGTTGCTTCACAGCTCGGCTCCAGGACCATAACACACAACAGACACCAGCGCATACATAGTGATGTCTGAATACACATCCACAAAAGACACGCTAGTTGAGCTAAAGGTATGGTCAGTTGAGTACCTTGAGTACATGAGGTATCTTGGATGGAAAAGTCAGTTTGGGAGCGTGATCCAGGGCGGCAGCCTAAAGTTAATGGGTTTAACCACCAGGCTGAGACTAGACAATTAACGGTTGGGTGGAGGCGCACTGGTGGCACCACCACTGACTGGAGGTTGCTGGACTTGGGTTGAGGCCTGTGTCAGCGTCTGTGGGGAATTAATGTGTCCGGACTCCACCCTACAGCTGAGGAAGTATGTTATGGTGTGTCGTGGTTACTAACCACAGACGCCCAGTTTGTTTTGGCTGGTAGTTCTGGTGCTGTGTAGTTCTGGTGCTGTGAAGTACACACTACACACACACCACACGCACACCACACGCACACTACAAACACACACACACACACACACACACACAGTACACACTACACACACACTACAGGCACACACAAACCCACAGAAATAACAGGACAGTTGCCTTATGCCGTATGTGGTACTGTCAAAGGCCAGTGTTGGGGCTATATTGTGTGTATGTGTGTGTGTGTGTGTGTGTGTGTGTGTGTGTGTGTGTGTGTGTGTGTGTGTGTGTGTGTGTGTGTGTGTGTGTGTGTGTGTGTGTGTGTGTGCGCGCACGCTTTTGCCCTTGATTTTTGAAAGCAGGGATGACTCGCCACATGATGAGATTAGTGTAAAGCGGCAGTAGTGTGTTGTCCTCTGGTGTGTGTGTGTGTGTGTGTGCTTTGGATCATGGGAGTGCTTGGATACTCCCTGGAGCACTGCACTGGCCTTCTTATATATCTGCTCTCAATTTAGTGGACTTTTTCTTTCCCTCTCTCTCTCACACTCTCTCTGTCCTGCGCTGTCATGCTCACTCTCACATGCGCATGCACACACACACTACACACACACACACACACACACACACACACACACACACACACACAAATGTATATTCATACTGTGACTGTATCTCTCTTTCTCTCTCTCTCTAACTCACACACTTGTTCCAGCCCCCCCCCCTCATTAAAGCTCTGTGTGCCTGTGTGCCACTGACTTGTTGTTTTATTGATGTGTGAGGTGGCGTCTCAGTTAGCTGTACTGCACTGCAGATCTCTCATCGTCTTATCACACACACACACACACACACACACACACACACACCATACACTCCTCGAATGCTCCTCGAACACGCTCCCCAAGTATGTCTCCTTCTTTCCTTGTTCTCTCCTCCTACCCTGTGCACTTGCATCTGTCTCACACTCTTTCTTTGTTTCTGTTTAAAACTCCTCCATTGCTCTCCTGTCTAATGCTCCCCCTGTCTCTCCTCTCTCTCTCTCCCTCTCTCTCGCTCTCTCTCTCTCTCTCTCTCTCTCTCCCTCTCTCCTCTTTGATGTGTGCCTCAGAGATGGCCTAGCTGAATGTGGGCCAGTGCTCCTGTGCGATTGAGACTGTTTGGCACCGATGCTGTGCCACGCTCCATATTGATCTGGTGTGTGTGTGTGTGTGTGATGAAGGTGCTTTTTATTCAGATGATTTTGAGTGTTCCTATCTGTGTGTGTTTTTTCAAAATTTTATCCTATTAGATGTGACACAGACTTGTACACCACCTTCAGAAATTCAGAGCCTTTTGGTCTGTGTGTGTGTGTGTGTGTGTGTGTGTGTGTGTTTCCTGTGATCCATCATACTGCTCTAGAGCAGCATTCAATCTTTCCAAGTTAACATTTACTTGTCCTGGCTACTCAACAACACAACAACTACTATGAAGTCTTTCAGAATACAAAGTAATATCTAATGCATTTTCTCGTCTCTCTCTCTCTCCCTCTCTCCGTAGATCACTCCAGCTCCAGCACCACGCTCTCCTACCAGCACTTGCGCATCGGTGGCGGCAGTGGGCCCGGCGGCAGCGGCGGCTCTATCCCCACGGCCCACGTCATGCCCTCCCCGTCCTCGTCCTCCTGCGTCAAGCTCGGGGTCCCCGGCCTGCTCCTCTCCTCCTCGTCCGTCTCCACTGTCTCCTCCTCCCTGGGCGTGGGCGGCTGCGGGGGCGGTGGCGGCGGGTGTGGCGGTCCGGGAAGTGGCATCAGCCCCTGGGGCAGCAGTGGGCAGCTCCCTGCATCCGCGTCCCCGTCGCCCCACCACTCGCCCCTGGACATGCGGGACCCGCGGCCCGTCCGCCGCTGGTCCTCCCTCACCCGGCTCGGTGGCGGCGGCGAAAAGTCCGGGACTGGAGGCGGGATGGCGTCGCTGTCGAGTCGGCACGCGGGTGCCGGTGGAGGCAATTACCGGATCCCAGACTCGCACGGGTCCTTGGACAGAGGCCTGCTGCACGGCTACCGGCTGCACGAGTCGCAGAGCTCAGACGGCTTCCTGCCGGCGCGCTACGAGGCGCAGCCGTCCGGCGGGGGTGGGGGTGGCGGCAGTGGCAGCTGCAGCCGGACAGACTCGTGCAGGTCGTCCCCGCTCAAGCCCAGCACCCTGGACCTCAACTACGGCGCCCTTCCGGAGAGCAAGCCCAACCCGGGGCTCACCAGCCCGGGCATGCAGGGCGGACAGAGGGGGGGAGGGGGTGGAGGCGTGGGTGGTGTGGGGTTAGGGGTGAGCGGGGTAGGGGTGAGTGTCGGCGGGTCGCCGATCCAGCCGGCAGTGCGGACTCAGATGTGGCTGAGCGAGCAGATGGAGTACCGGCCCGGACCTGACGGCTGTGGACTGGGGCTGGGCGCCTGGCAACAGGAGCAGCTGCAAAGGGAGAGGATGCGGCAGGAGGCAGAGTACACACAGGTGAGAGAGGCTCGGTGTGTGTGTGTGTGTGTGTGTGTGTGTGTGTGTGTGTGTGTGTGTGTGTGTGTGTGTGTGTGTGTGTGTGTGTGTGTGTGTGTGTGTGTGTGTGTGTGTGTGTGTGGTGTTGGTACACACAGGTAGGTGTTATGGGGGAATATTCAGTCTGTGTTGTAAGTGTTGACGGCAGTGCAAAGATGAGACATGCCAATTGTTTGGGAAAGTGTGTGTACGTGCGCATGTGCCATATGTGCATGACTGACATCACAGCTCTGGAAGTAGGGGTTAACTCAGGGCATAGAGGGCTCTGCCTGCTTTCAGTTCACAAAGTCATATGCCTCCCCCTAGTGGAAAATAGGAAACACTGCATCGCTAGGAGTTTGTGTGTGTGTGTGTGTGTGTGTGTGTGTGTGTGTGTGTGTGTGTGTGTGTGTGTGTGTGCGCGTGTGCGTGTGTGTGTGCACGCGCTTAATTTGGAATATTCTGACTGTGGCTGTGGCCAGAGCTTTACGGTGCAAACCCATGCCACCGTTGTGAGCGACACGATCTCTAAACCCAATGCATTTCAATGGGAGCCAATCCATTGTGACGTAAATTAGCGATCTGAGCGACGCGTCCGTTGAAAATTCGAACATGTTGAAACTTATGCAAATGAGGAGCGATATTTCCCGGCAGCAGCCAATGAGATTGTTTGGTGTCGTCTTTGACAGTTGGACTGTATGCTATTTCCACACGCTACACCACGCCCACTCAAAGCGATGGAAGTCGCTCACAACGGTGGCATGGGTTTGCACCGTTAAGGTGATCCAGCAACTCATGCATTTTTCAGGTAGTCATTTGGATTTTCTCTCGCCCCTCACCAACTGACACACCCTCTCGCTCTTTTTTTCTCTCAAACACTCTCTCTCTCACTCTTTCTCTCTCCCTCCCTCCCTTTTCAAAACTGCTTAATCCACAACATGGATAACAAGAAGGCACTGAATGTAGGTCATTTTTTTTCAAATGAGGGTTTCTGGGTTGCATTTATTTAGAATTTCTCCTTATTTCATTTATATTTATACCACAAAGTGCATTAACATGTGCATTTTAATATAGTCATCTACAGTGGCTTACAAACACGTGTCGGAAATACATATTCACATCACTTTCTGTCTAACAATAACTGTGTTAAAAAGCAATAAAGTGCCGATATATGTTTACAAAACTTGATGCTAGCCAGTACATGTGACTTTATTTTAATGTTTTTCGGAAAGAAAAAAACCTGACACTTTGTGGGGACAGTTGTTCGGGGGGGGGGGGGGGGGGGTTTGTGTATGCTGGTGCGGACAGTAATTCAGCTGGTGTTGAGAGTCAGCTGGCAGATTCAGTGAAGTGGTGTGGAACCAGCTGACCGACGCCCCAGAGACGGATTTGGAATCCTGGGATGGATTTGAGTCTTAGACAAGCCCCTGACAGCAATAGTACAGCACGCGTTTCACTGCTTCACATCATTTTCATCAGTTTCACTTTCTCTCTCTCTCACACACACACACACACACACACACACACACACACACACACACACACAGAACAGATGACCGGAGCTTTCTCATCCATTCAAAGCACATACACACACTTAAACATGCTCTTTGTAAATCATTCCATCATTATTTTGATACAGTAAGAGAGGTCCCCCATTCCCACCGCTGCAGCTCACTCTCTTTGGTGTAGTATTCTTTTCACTCCCCCCCCCCCCCCCCATTTCCAGCTCTGACCAGCTCTGACCAGCTCAGTTAAAATCAAGTCAACCACAGACTGCTGCTTATGCTGTTCTTACTGTATGCCAGTAGAGGGCAGTAAGTCTATAGGATAAGATTGTTGGCACTACCGTTTACAGGTGTAGGATATGACTGATTCATTTTTTTCACTAGGTGCCTTGCATTCAGGGAGGTAATTAAAAGCAATGTTGACTTGCTTAAGTGTCAAGCTTTTATGAATTGTATAGTTATCTTCTGCGTGGATCTGCTGTGAAGATTTGTGTGCTGGACCTGGTGGGGAGAAATCCAGTTAGCGTAGATGTATTTTCCTTTTTAATATACCCAATTATGTCAGTATTGGATTGATCTGATATAACAGATTTTTAGAGACTGAGTGATTGGGATCGATGTTGATCATTAGTTTGTGCCCCCTGTGTAACCCTATTGGACCTAGGTACCCCATCCTCTTCCTTCTTCTGCCCACCCCTCATGTGAAGTCATGATCTGATTGGCCGGCGCATGTCACATGAGCCTGACCAATATGAGCAAGAGCATTAACACCACCACGATGAGCAGGAAGTTGAGCATGAGGTTCAGCCCGCGGTTGTTCACCAGATCCATGGTTCCAAGGTGTTGGGGGGGAAGGACGGCTGACAAGATCCCAGGCGAGAGCCCTCAAAGTCGGACGAGGTTTCGTGCTGCAGCGGAGGGGGTGTTGTGGAAGTGGTGTTCAAATATTTGAAGCAGAGCTCCACCATCAAGGCTACTGGCAAGAAGAGCTGGTGATTGGTCGTTTCACAGAAGGGCGGTCAATACCATCCTCTCTCTTCCGGTTCATAGGGTGCTGTAGAAAGAGCTACATGTGACAAACAAGACAGGGAACCAATGAGAGAAGTGTCACACTGCCCTGATATGAACCCTTGTCTTTCCCATTGCTTGCGCTACAAACAAAATCAAAGCTTTATGTCTCTTCATTAAAATGAAGGCACATATTAATTGAGGACTTGAGGACACACAGGTTGACGTGTAGGCTGTTGGCATTGCTAAGTGTGGTGACCACTGCACACTGGAAAACATGTTAGTCTGCTATGCAAGTTTATTCATGAAACAATTAGTATCCAGTGAAGGTAAACGTACACACACACACACACACACACAAACACAAACAAGCACACACACACACACACACACACACACACACACGCACGCACACGCACACACACACACACACACAAACGCACTCAGAGGTCTTCGCAGGTAAAACCACACAATCGCACCCACAACATAACACAAGAACTAGGTGGTCAAAGGAACTTTGGTTTATTGCACAGCTTTTGTTTGTTTGTGTGTAGGAGTGCAGTACAGCACAGCACAGTGACATTAGAATTCGTACACTGAGAGCATCAGTGGTAACATGCAGCAAATAATCTCTCACACACACACACACACACACACACACACACACACAGGTGTGTTCAGCTGCCTGTTGCAGTGGTGGTGTGTGTGCTTTTGTTTAGGCAGTACATTGGAGTCAGTGGTCCTTAGCTACCACTGCAGTCCAAATGTTCTTTGTAGTGCAGTCTCTGAACACCATCGCCCTCTGTCTGTCAGCTCTGCACATGCTTTAATATAAGCAGTGAAAGCATGTGTCTTCAGTTCAGGGCGTGATGTTAGCACATTCCTGTCAACATTGATATGGAGCCAGTTTCTTTTTAAGTAAAAAAATCAAACAAGCCGTGTGTATTAGCTACTTGAATAACTACATGCTAATGCTCAAATATACTTCACATTGCTCTGATCTACAATACAGCTGAGGTGCTACCACCTAAAGGAAGCGTGTCGGATTTCATCATCATCATCATCAAACAATTCCAGCACCCTTCCCAACTCTCCATTTCAATTGGCCAACCCCTTTCACAGTTCTGGAAATCCTAATCCCCCATTGGCTTATCAGGGGCCCCCCATCCCGCCCCCTCTCACATCAGTAGGACGATAATGTAGATGAGCAGGAGGCAGATGAGGATGAGGCAGAAGTTGACGAAGAGCTCCTGCATGTTGCGCTTGGCGTGCGGGGGGATCTCCATGGTGGACGCCCGGCGGATGGCGTTGCGCGTCATGTGACTCACTTTCTCCATGCCTGATTGGTGAAGATGGACAGCCAGCCAGTGAGTGGTTGGTGGAGAGGGGCAGATTTGTCAGTTATAGGGGTGCAGGGAGCTGTTAGTTTAGTGAGTGGGAGAAAAGGGGAAGAAGGACAGATGTGAGGGGAGGAGAAGAAGAGCAGGCAAAGTGGGGAGTGCCAAAGAGTGAGAGAGAGAAAGCAGCAGGAAACGTGACCGTGATGTGATTGGACAGGACAGGACGGGTGGTTGATAGGGGTGACCAGTGGCTTCGTGGGCAGAGCTGGTGGAAGGAGCAGCAGAAAAGGTGTATAAGTGGAGAAGAGAAACACAAACAAATAATCAAACAAACAAACACAGAAGAACAGCACATAAAAAATCCTCTCAAGCCCACAGTTCCCCTGCAGAAGCTGTTTTAAAACCCCTCTCTGCATTCAGCCCCCACACAGTGCACTGTCAAGCACTCTTAGCAGTGCAGGCTTTCACCCCTGTGACTGTCAAGCACTCTTAGCAGTGCAGGCTTTCACCCCTGTGACTGTCAAGCACTCTTAGCAGTGCAGGCTTTCACCCCCGGACCGGATTCTTTTTTCAGTACCAAACTGTAAATTGTTTTTGTCAACCCCTCAACAGCAGGCAGGCAGGTAAAAGTGACACCCACAACCGACCCTCTCAGTCTGCTCTGGCTCTCTGCTCAACCTTCAGCCTGCCGTCAGCGGTGGACGTGAACTCCCCAGGTGCTTCTTGTCGAAAATGCTGAAGGGCATTTGAAAAGCAAACCTTTAATAAACTCTGTTTTCCTCCTGGTGGGAGGTTTGTTTTTCTCACAGAAATGTTTTGTTTGTTTTTGCAGTTTTTTTTTAAGTTTGACTTAAAAAACGGCACTCTGGAAGATTTTGTTTTTTGTGCGATTCAGAAGAGAGCTGTGAGAAGGCGGCGAAGAGAGAGAGAGAATAGCTAGCAGTGAATGTAGTTTACACTTGTAAATCGGGTGTTTTATCAGTGAAACTTGAATAATCTAATTTCAGATTCATGTGGAAAGCGCTTCTGTGACAGTCCTCTCAGCAGGATTGCAAAATCATCCAAACCCCTGTCGTTTTGGGGTTTATTACACTTGGCCGTTGTTTGGGAACGTTTCTTGCTGTGCATCTTTGGTCATTACCTCTGCCTGGCTGGCTGAAACTGCTGTTTGGTTTGTTAGTGGTTTGATATTCAGGATGGAATAGAAAGGAGATGTTTTGGGGGGAAGGAATGGCCCCCTACCCTTTACGTTTAAAGTTTTTTTGTGACGGGCAAAGCCCTCGTAGCTTAAGGCCTTGGAGGCAGACTGATGGACCCAGGATGGCATTCCCATGGGTGGCTCTGTTTTTTAGTAGTAGAACAGGGTGAGAGACAAGGCGCCATCACACCCACACCAACACACACACACACGCACAAACACTCACTCAGATGAGCCTGCTGACAGCTGCTTATCAGGCGCCTCCTGCGACGCGCTGGCGGTTATTCTTAGCCGCGACCTTTGCCTATCTCGGAGAGGTCAATCTTCTTTCAACCACAGCCAGCCCTCCCATCACCTCCCACAGCGGAGGAGAGAAACGAGGGCTAAGGGAGAGAAGAGAATGTGTGTGTGTGTGTGTGTGTGTGTGTGTGTGTGTGTGTGTGTGTGTGTGTGTGTGTGTGTGTGTGTGTGTGTGTGTGTGTATGTGTGTGTCTCTGAGGGAGGTGACTGCTCTGCTGTAAAACCCGCTAATTCATCTGTCACCAACTCCAGCCTGTCCCTGAGCCGTGCCAAGAAGGAGATGGCTCGAGTCCTTATTAATCTTTGATACGTCTCAAAAGAGATTGGCCATGGCTCTGCTTCATCGTCCTGCTTCCCCACATTTTGAAGGTTTTTGTGTACGATTTAATCGCAACCTGCTGTCGGCCTGAAGAAAAGACTTGATGTCAACATTTTTCTAGGCTCTGTGTTTTTAATCATAGTATGCTCTAGATATCAGAGACACATTTTTGAAGATGTCTCTTCATGTAATTCCTGTTAGTGCATTATGCGAAGCACTTTTTGAACCCCTTAGTATATGTAATTAGTTACTCCTATAAAATGCTGCCCCTCCTTGCCATGTCTGCTAGTAACTCTCTGCCGAGCAGACGGCCCAGGAGTCCTTAGCTATAGTCCCCCAGGGACTGCACTAAGTGATTGACAAACAGCCATGGAATCTTAAGAGTGGCGCCCGGCTGCCAGGGAACACGATGACAGTCGTTGGAGTATCATGAGAACGGCAAACTACGGACGTCGATTTTGTTTGTCAACACCAGCAAGCCGCAAATGTTCCAGCTCTGGAGTGGTCATGTGAGAAACCACTTCTATAGGGAGGGGTGTGTGTGGTGGGGGTGGGCGGGTGATGGAGTTATTAACAGCCCCCTTTTATTAACCTCCCCCCACACACACACACACAGTTGAGTGGGTCAATTTGCTCTGCTTACTGCTTTTTGGGAGGAAGAGGTCTTGCTTTCTTGATCCAGCCCCTACATGGCCAGTTTAGGGAAGGACGACAGAACCCAACCAGTACTTCGCGCACGCACACACACACACACACACACACACACACAGCCACACAAAAACAAGCAGAAATGCATTTTTAGTGCTCCTGAGGCCATTGGCCAGCTAAATTCAGCAGCACTCCATCATAGAAAGAACATCCCCGGGGTTGCCAAGGGAGGGAGGGAAAAAAGGGAAGAGAACAGGAGGGGGAGGGGGACGAGTGATGTAAAATTCAAGACTGGATCGAACCGAAGAAGGAAATCCTGAGGAAAAATCTGGCGCCGAAAATTCCCAAGAAAGAACCTAACTGGGCACACTCTGAATGTTTTTAGATGTTTTTCTCTCTCTTTTCTTTCTCTCTTCCCCTCTATCTCTCTGTGCCTCCCGCCCTCCTCATCGTTGGCAAACTTCCTGAGCTAATAACTCGTTCTAAAGCTAAGGGTGGATTCCGACCGGCCACCTCCCCTCATGCCTAACTTTCCATGAGGGCATGGACGAGCAATGCGGGGGTAACTGCAGGAGTGGACAGAGCAGGATGCCCAGTGGGGGGCCTTTGACCCTGAAAGGAAGGGCATTGGAGGACACCTGTGCCAGCCTGCCAGCAATGCCACAACAGCTGGCACCAGTCGCCCCAACCCTCTGAAATCCCACTACCTGCCCTACGGAGTTTAAAGATGAGGTGAAAATTATGCAAGAAGTTCATGCGATCTAATTGATGTTGGCATCATCTGGCATACTGCTGATGTCTTTGATCGTCTCCTTGTCTAAGCCTATTGACCATCAGGTGTGGTTTGAAAGCAATTTGCTTTCAAGTATGCGTACTGTAAAAAACATGAGGTTGAGAACTTTTTAAGGGAGAAGTTGTGGCTGATTGTCAGAGCGAGTTCTTCACCTCGTACTAAACAGAGAAATATTCAGTACCTCCCTTATTCTCAGTGGCTTGTTTTCGTTGTTGGCAACTGAGAGCTTAGAAGTAGGCACAGATATTCAGTCATTGCACTGCTAAAATATTGCATTGCATATAATGCCTCTGGCCTAAGAAGAACTGTGTACCAGCATAACATGCCATAGTTCAGAGTCAACACTGATTCTGATGAGTGCTTTGCCTCATTGACTTCCAGTCATCTTGAATCAAGTCTCCTTTGAGCGTTGATAAGAAACGGCTGTGTTAAAGCTTGACTAGTGTGTGTGTGTGTGTTGTGTGTGTGAGAGAGATGTATTTGAGTGTTTGGATGTCCCGTGATAGTCTGTTGTTCCCTCCAGCAGAGATGTATTCTAATCTTTGCCTGCCTCACAGGGCTGCCTTTGTCCTCACCTCACTGAATCTCTGACTCGTGTTTTGCGCAGGGTGAGTGTGCGGGTGTGTGTTTGTGGATACGCTTAGTGTCAATTACACATCTTTTACACAGTATTTGTGCTTTTGTTTATGATGATGATCTATCTATATATCCCGTTATTTGCCTGTATAATGTTGCTGATGCATATTCACTTGTTCACGTAATATCTGATATGAATCACTGCACAGATAACCTGCAGTACTGTTGAACACAAAAAATACGTACTTTTGGTGTTGTCAAAAGCACTTTTAGACAATTGCCATCAATCCTTCTGGAACTGTTTCCGTGGGAACTACAGCTTTAACCGCCCACTTAACTATCCCACATATCACAGCTTGACTCTAGAATGTTCTACTCAACAGTTGTGTGGACTGTTACAATACCAACAGGTTCTCTGCTTGACATTGTGCTGCCTGTGGTCTTACCTGTCTGCTGTGTGAAGAGGCGTGGAGTCAGGTAGTGGGCTTAGGCCGTCCAAGGGGGAGTCCAACAACAGAAGTGGAGAAAGACAGGGCTCTGCTCACAGGAGTCCGCTAGAAGCAGGCCGTATCTGGGGCTGGTCACGACTGGTGGTCAGGGTCTCTGGAAGCTGTGTCAAGTCCGTGTGGTGCTTAGGGGGAGAGATATCATAGAGAGGGGTGGAGAGAGGGAGCGAGGGAGGGAGTAGTTTAAAGAGGGAGGGAAAGAATGAGGGAGATGGAAAAAAAATAATGCATGGGAGGGGCCTTTCTCGCAGTTTCTCTCTCTCCCCTTCTCTCCCAAGATTTATGGATGGTTGTGTGTGTGTGTGCGTGTGTGTGTGTGTGTGTGTGTGTGTGTAGGTGTGTGTGTGTGTGTGTGTGTGTTGTTAAGCTGGACATGTACTTGTCAATGCTAAGAGGAATAGAGGAAGTCCATACCTGGCAAAAGCCACGTGACTGTTTGGGACTATAGACTTCATTGTCCAGTGGAAGCAGCGACACCAACACAACATCGTTCCTCCTAGTTTCCCCTCGACCAAAAGCCATTCCAGCTGCATGCACAAGCCAGTAGTGTCTTACCCCAACACAGGGGTATTGGATAATACACTTGGTAAGACTCTTATCATCATAAAGGGAGTAGAAAGGATAATGAAGTGTGGATTGTACCCCCATCTGACCATATGTCTATGTGCTCCTTCTCTGGTCCTGCAGATACCCTAAGAGTCTTGGAGTCTTGTTAGAATTCTGTGTTAGCAGTGAGGTTCCTCAGGGGTTTCTTGCAGGGCCTGTCTAAATCTGGTTTTGAGTACATGATTGTGTTTATTAAAGGTGTGCAAGGTTGGTGAGAGTCATGGTTTGAGCAGGGTCAGGACTAGCTCTTAGTTTATACATCCTATCAACATTCAGTGATTCTATCTACTTTAGGTTTGTGTGTGTGTGTGTGTGTGTGTGTGTGTGTGTGTGTGTGTGTGTGTGTGTGTGTGTGTGTGTGTGTGTGTGTGTGTGTGTGTGTGTGTGTGTGTGTGTGTGTGGCTGGATTTGTTTGATATATGAGAGAAATAAAGCTGTATGTTTGCAACTGTTTATGAATAAGTGCTTACTCAAGTGAATACATTTGTGTACTCTTTCGAAATTAACATCAGTGAATGATGGTATGAGTGAGTGAATGTGTGTTTGTGTTGGTGGGCGGCTGCTTGTGTGTTTGGCTGGAGGACAGCCGGCCTGGAAAACCCCTGGGTGCTCTGGGAAAGTCTCTTCGCCACTTTTTTTTCTTTCTCTCTCTCTCTCTCTCTCTCTCTCTCTCTCCTTCTCTTGGCTCTTTGGCAGCAGAGGCGAAAGCAAGCTGCAAGTTTTGGGTCTCATCATCCTATTCCTTATAAGGGGATGCAGTCTGAACAGAGATAAACACACAGAAGTGCGCATGCACACACACACACACACACACACACACACACACGCACACACACGCACTCGCACGCACGCACGCACACACACGCACACAGAATAGGAGAAAAGTGTTACCAGTTTTGTAGCACCTGTTACAAGGGGATAGATTTACAAAGACAAATACAAGGTTATTCTACAGGAGGTCTACTAAGCAAGGGAGAAAGAGAGAGCTGGCGAGAATGAGTGGGCGAAGCTGTCTGAGTTCATGAAGAGGACCGGAGGGAACTAAAGGATGGCCAGCATTAGGATGGTCCAGTGAAGGAAAGAAAAAGAAAGGGGGAGAGGGAGAGACAAAGAGAGAGTCGGCGAGATGAAGGGCGCTGGAGTGATCTCTTGCGGGCCTCTCTAGTCCAAACGTTGTTGTTGTTGGCACACACAGAAATACTCTATCACACACATAACCCAAAGCCCTTTACCTCCACTCTCACTGGGTCACGGGTATGCCAACCAATAAATACACTTGAGGCCAGGAGTACACAGGATGCCAGTGCGTTTATCTGAGCATGTAGAGAAGAGGGAAATCTTACCAGCATGTTACACTGTGGTAACACTTACATAAACAATAGCAGTAATAGCAATAGCTTAAAGGTGCATTAAGGATTAATAGCTATTCGCTAAAGGTATGCTAGCAGCTAAAACTAACGAAATCTCTTGAAATGTGCTGACTTTGACATTATGACAAACTAATTACTCAACGACTGTCCTTACACAGTCAAACATCAATCATGTGCAACACAAGACTAAGCAAGACGGCAAATAAGCTACTTAATAGATCGGCAGAAGGTAATTAAAGTCAGGTCGGCGGGCATCGGCAGGCAAAACTACAGAAGGCAGTTATATGCCTATCGACCCTGCTATGCCATTGGCACGGACGCAATTCTCCATATTAAAAGTCATTGTAGCGCCCCAATTTTTTTTAAGCTGTTATTTTAAGGTTAACTGCTTATCCTAACCCTAATCCTGAAGCATAATTGTTGCATATTGTGCCTTTAATAAGTGGCACATAAACTACACCAACTTACATTAGCTGGTTGACTGTATGGTTAGGTGATCCACCTGACTGATCACACCCTAAAGGGAAATCCTTGTGTGTGTGTGTGTGTGTGTGTGTGTGTGTGTGTGTGTGTGTGTGTGTGTGTGTGTGTGTGTGTGTGTGTGTGTGTGTGTGTGTGTGTGTGTGTGTGTGTGTGTGTGTGTGTGTGTGTGTGTGTGTGTGTGTGTATGTGTGTGTGTGTGAGAGTGAGGGCAGAACTGAAGTTGGGTAATGAATGGTTCACACACGTCATGGAGCAGGATGTGTGAAAGCCTTTGAGCCATGGCTATCTGTGTGTGCCAGTGCCCCACACACACCTACGTGCCTCTGTTTCTGTCGGCCTCTGAGGTCTGTGTGCAGTCAGGCTAGCCCGTCACTGTAGGCCAATCCTTTTCAGACAGCCGTGAATTAATTCCATACCACACACACACACACACTCACACTCATACTCCTGGACGTTTCTTGTACATACCATAATATGTGGACACACACCAAGCCACTTATTGCCTCTCATCTGCTCAGCAAAACAAGCAGGTGCACATGTGTGTGCGCCTGTTTGTGTGTGTGTGCCTGTGTGTGTGTGCGTGTGTGTATGTGTGTATGTTGCTTGTTACGAGAATGCTCTTTGAATGAGGATCACTGTTAAGCTTGACCTTTGGGTAGACGTGACTGCTTTATAGGCTGTTAATATGCATGGCTTTGTGTGTATATATATTAATATATATATATATATATATATACTATGTGTGTGTGTGTGTGTGTGTGTGTGTGTGTGTGTGTGTGTGTGTGTGTGTGTGTGTGTGTGTGTGTTATACTCTGTTCAGTTGAGAGCGATAATTAGTATAGCTGGTTAGTCCTTAAATGCACGCTTGCACACACACACACACACACACACACACACACAGGCGTACACAAACTCACCTCACATTGTCTCATTGTTCACTATGACTCAACCCTTCCCAGCATCACCTGTCTAGATCACTTATACTCCGGATGTGGTAGAAACTCTAGACCCTTAATGGAGGATCACCTGAGCCCTCTCCCTCCCTTTCTCCATCTCTGTATCTGCTTCTCCTGTCGTGTGTGTGTGTGTGTGTGTGTGTGTGTGTGTGTGTGTGTGTGTGTGTGTGTGTGCGTGTGTGTGTGTCTGTGTGCGTGTATAAGTGTGTGTGTGTGTGTGTGTCGTGTGTATGTGTGTGTGTGTGTGTGTGTGTGTGTGTGTGTGTGTGTGTGTAAATTGAATAATCTTTGGGTCACCATGTTTAACCTCTATAAACATGCTTAATGTTAAAGTATGTTCAACCTGGGAATGGGGTTAAAAGATATCAGTGCAACAGTATATTGTGTTATTGTTCCATCCATCTACAGGGTTCAGGGTGATGCTTCTTGGCTTGGTCACACAGAGAGTTCCGGAAGCCTCTCCCCACATAACAACTTGGAGAATTTTCAGAATCTTGCAATATAGATTAGAGCTACTGCATTCATCATTTATCAGTCAGGAGTATGGGGAACCCTAGTTTCATCAGAAGCGATTGGTGTGTGTGTGTCTGTGTGTGTGTCTGTGTGTGTGTGTGTGTGTGTGTCACAGGGTGGCAGGTGTGATAGGATTCTGAGAAGTGCCAGGAGATTAGCGAGTTGGCGTGCGAGTTTGTGTTCACACCACCGAGCAGACCTGCCATTGCCCACACAAACACACACACACACACAAACACACTGCGGCATCAGAAACAAACATTTGTTTCCTCTCTCCCTCCCCCACACAAACCAGGAGCATTATGTCCCTGCAGTGTGTGGTCGTGCCCACCTAAAGTGGCCTGTGGCGTGTTGGTCATTAACCTGGCCGTGTTATTTTCAGTCACAAACAAGTGCTCATTATGGCTCCACTGTTCTAATAGGTTACCCAGTAACTCTCACTGCACAAGACACTTCCCCAGCGGCACCTTTGTCTCCAGACTGCATAGTTAGCCAACTATGTACCCTGTTCTATCTATTTTATTTTTGATAAATAATTCAATAGATTAATCACGTTAATCCAGTTCCTGGGATGCAAGTGTGCACAGACACAGAATCCATCCCCTTGGAAAATGAAGCATGAACAAACTTCACCCATGTGGAAGAACTGACTGACTGGACCCACCACCATTCTCCATTACGTTTTGGTGGTGTTAGCCTCTTAGCATCGTTATACATAGTTAAGTGTTGAGCAGTTAACCTCTTGGCATCGTTATACATAGTTAATCTTAGAGCCGTGAACCTCTTAGCATCGTTATACATAGTTAAGTGTGGAGCAGTGACTGTTGTTCGGGGCCAAATACAACATCTACCTCTTAGCCAAAACAACCATGGACATCCTGCGGCACGTGCTGACAGCCAGGAGGCGCCAAGGCAAACCTGACCCTCGCCGTGACCATGTCATGTTAACACAGCTTGCCCTAACGAGCGTCCTGACTTAAGGGAGTGTGTGTCTGTGTCTGTGTGTGTGAGTGTAATGCGAGACTCAGAGAGGCAGGCTCTTCAGACGCAGACCGGCCATTCTGTAGGATTACAGACGAGCCACTGGAGACTTCACACAGGGAATATTTAAGCCTGAACACATGCAGTACACTAAACAAAACAAGCGACCTGGTGCCTGCTCAGTCCCACCGACTGTGTGTGTGTGTGTGTGTGTGTGTGTGTGTGTGTGTGTGTGAGAGAGAGTTTTTTTTACCCCTGTGTGTGTTACAGCTACACTAAATACCTCAGGGAGTAGTTTTTTGCATCTAAATTAAAAGAGTTGACATTTCAGCTTTTGCATCCATCAGCACCGTATGATCTATGGAACCAGCATGTACAACAACTGTTCAGTGCTCTCTCCCTCTCTCTCCTTCTTTCACTCTCTCTCCCTCTCACACTGTCTTTCTCTCTCGCTCTCCCTCTCTCTCTCTCTTACACTCTCTTACACACTCTTGAACACTCTCTCTCTCCCTCCCCGCCACTCTCTCTCCCCCCTCTCGCTTTCTCTCTCTCTCTCCCCCCCCCCCCTCGCTCTCTGTTTTTGAGAGGGCTCTGTAGACACACCCCTACAGAGCGCCAGTGGCATGGCTGGCATCTGAGTCAGTGTGTGCCCTGAGGACAGATGAACTTTGGAAAAAGACCACAGGGCCTGTTAACCATACTGCCCCCCATCTCCCCCACCACAGGGCCTGTTAACCATACTGCCCCCCATCTCCCCCAGCACAGGGCCTGTTAACCATACTGCCCCCCATCTCCCCCACCACAGGGCCTGTTAACCATACTGCCCCCCATCTCCCCCACCACAGGGCCTGTTAACCATACTGCCCCCCATCTCCCCCACCACAGGGCCTGTTAACCATACTGCCCCCCATCTCCCCCACCACAGGGCCTGTTACCCCATACTGCCCCCCATCTCCTGACCACAGACCCACTCCACTGTTGAACTCATGCTGTAATTGCCTTACCTTTTTCACATTGTTGATCTCGTTGCTGTTGTTATAGTATGTCTTTGTTGTTGTTATCCTTTTACTTTGCTGTTGGCCTTCCATTTGTCTGTAGACCTGTAAGTGGAGCAGCTTTACAGCGCTTGTAAATGTTCAAGCCTTTTTCGTATTACAGATTTTGGAGGATGGGAGGAGGTTAGGGATGGGTTCAGTTCAGTAAGGTTCGTTGTTCGTTTTTATCTCATGTATTTTGTGACCAGGTAAGGTATTTGTGGATGAATTGCCGTTAGCTGCGTTGTTTTTTTTAATTATTATTAATTTCACCCATCCCCTTAATTTTGCTTCCTTCATCTTTTGTTCTTTAGTTTTCAAATGAACTGCCTTGTAATTGGATATCATGGTTTCTGTCAGTGCTGGGGTGAGGAGACAGGACATTTTTGTTTTATTTCTTTTTTTTTATATCCATTATTATTGTTTTTATTATCATTATGCTCCAACCTTGTACCTTATATGGGGGATGACACTATACAACAATAAAACAATGGTGCTTTTAACATATTTTAATGAGAAACTTGCGGCTTACAGAATGTACGCCACAGACCCTGTGAGGCCACCACCGCATCTTAATGTGATGTTTTAATGGTCAGATATAGTGCTAGTCTTGGACCATCATGAACCTTGCCTAGATGGCCCTAGTTTGCATCTGGTTCTGGTTTAACTGTGGCTCTGGAGTGCTAATACGGGTGTGGGTGTCGCGTCCAGGCGTAAATAGTCAGATTTGCATGCATAAGGGCCTTAAGAGCGGCGCGGTGCGCTTGAATCCTGAAGTGGTCAATTGTCTTGTTTATTAATGCAGCCGAGAGCCGTCAGACGCTTCTGCCAAAGCGGTGGGAGTATTGAGGAGGGATGAGAAGTCATGCGGAGACAAGGATGGGAATGTCTCCTCTCTGTGGGAGAGACAAGTGTGTGAGTGAGAGTGTGTGTGTTTGGGGGGGGGTCGGGCTCGGGGAGAGATGCTTCAGCACCAGTAGTGCAAGGTCAAATATGTGGATGAAGTCATTTTCTGGCATGTTTAAAAGCCCCTGTGGAAGTGTGTGTGTCCATCAACTGAGGGATGTGTGTGTGTTGGTGTGTCACAGGCTTCAAGTACATGGTTGAAGTAATTTCCAAGGTATTTAAAGGCCAGTGGAATGTGGAAATGTACCCATGTCTGTGTGGGAATTGTGTGGTGTGTGTGTGTATCGACTGGAGGTGTGTGTGTGTGTGTGTGTGTGTGTGTGTGTGTGTGTGTGTGTGTGTGTGTGTGTGTGTGTGTGGGTGGGTGTGTGTGTGTGTGTGTAGTGACATACTGGCCCACCAGGGTCACATACATGTGGTTGAAGTATTTTTCAGGTGTTAAAAGGCCAGAGTGAGAAGGCCATTAACAGGAGGGGAATGGCGGCTATGTCCCCTTTGTCTTTGCTCTGTAGGATTAATCTTAATCTCTGGTGAATACATGGAGACACAAAGTCCATACTGTCTTTCTTACTACCCCCCCAACACACACACACACTCTCTCTCTCAGAGGCTGTTTCATAAGCTTGTCTACAGCGAACAGGCTTTAGCTCCATACAGAGAAGCACAGAGTACTGGACAACTGCTTCATCAGGCCTGCTGGCAAGCCCAGAGGGTAGAGAGACAGAGAGAGGCACACTTCAAAGAGACACTAACAAGCTAAGTAAAGACAAGGGATATGGGAATGAAAAAAGAGAACAGAAAGAGAGTAGAAGAGAAACCCTCTGGGCTTGCCAGCAGGCCTGATGAAGCAGTTGTCCAGTACTCTGTGCTTCTCTGTATGGAAAACAGAAAAAAACTCTGTGCTGAAAACAGATTGTGTTTTATTCCTCTCTCTCTCTCTCTCTCTGTATGCACACTTGTCCACCCTAGTGACCTAATGATGGGAGAACCATTAAAAGTACCAGTATGGCATTGGTTCCTGAAGACTGTTCTGATTTGCGTCTGGCCGGCATCAGTAGGGTTGGTACCAGTAGGGTTTTATTGGTTGCCGGGGGAACTGTGAACTGTGCCTCGGTGTAGATGTGGAGGGCTCTGTGTTGTGCCACACTGGCGAATACACTGGAGATAAAAATAGCAACAAACAAAACAAAAGCGTGCGCACACACACACAATCACTACCACAACCCCGTCAGGTATGTGAAGTGGGCTTGGTGAACTGGTGGGGACTAGAGCACCTGGTTCCTGTCATTACGGTTGTGTGTGTGTGTGTGTGTCTGTGTGTGTGTCTGTGTGTCTGTGTGTGTGGACAGCCAGCACTAAAGCTTGCAGGAAAGGCATTCCACTGGAACGGGTCATGGATGCAGTGTGTGTGTGTGTGTGTGTGTGTGTGTGTCCCGTGTTGACATGCAGGTCAGTCATCGCCCCCAGTGTTTTAATGCTGGCCGCCGGAGAACAACTTGGCTGACTTCTCTGGAAAGCTCTGTAATGAAGAGGGTCACAAAATGTTTATTTCCTAACTGTGTGTGTGTGCAGTGATGGCAGCATATCTCTTTTAAAGACAATAACACAGGCTAACGCCCATCAGTCTTCCATAGTTGTGTGTGTAAGAATGTGTGTGTTGGCTTTTAACAATGAGGGGTCGAGAAGACATGACCTCATTGACAGCTCCTCACTCAAAGTGTCAGGCACCTAACGAGGCATATGAGATTAGGTTCTTAGTAACACCTTACACACACACACACACACACACACACACACACACACACACACACTACCCACGGAAATGTATTTTACATAGACTTAAGAGTTCAATGGAAACTGCTAGATAAGATGACATTCTTCTGAGAATAGACACCTGTGTTTTAGCTACTGACCTAGTTCAGATCCCCAGAAATGCTCTGCTGCTCTGAAGCCTGGCATGTAGGTCTTGGAAGCTGATCCCACAACAGTATTAATATGCTGAAATCTGGATCATAACAATGCCTTATATAGTATATCAAGGTCATTAATGACGACTAACTATACAATTATCGGTATCCAAATTCCTCAAAGATTATTTTAGTTTTCCAATTTCCTATTATTTCTTCCTTGTCAGTGTTTTCAGTTGACAGTGACTCGATGTGAAGATATTTTGAAGATGTACAAGTTAACTGTGTTAATATATGTTAATAGTGTGGCGGTGTTAGGGGATGTGAAAGTTAACTGCGTTAATGGTCTGATGAGATGTTTAGGCGATGTTAAAGTTAACTGCGTTAATGTGTGTTAATGATGTGTTGGAGCGGAAGGGGACATGACAGGCCGTACATCCTGCCTGTATTGACACTGACCGGTGGTTTTTCCTGTGTTTTCAGATGCTAGGTGGCTCTCCACTGCCTGTCAACACGCTGGTGAAGATCAAAGAGGGGCTGCTCCGACAGAGAGAGCTGGAGATTGACAGGTGAGAGCCATCTTCCTCCTTCTCTCTCTCAGTCTGTCTGTGTCTCTCTCTCCTTTTTTATCTCCTTCAGGAACTCTCCTGCTGCCCCCTCTCATACATACAGACAGACAGACAGACAGACAGACAGACAGACAGGTGATGTGTCAAGTCCTGCTACCTGTAGCTTCTTATCCTCTCCCCCTCTCATACATACAGACAGACAGACAGGTGATGTGTCAAGTCCTGCTACCTGTAGCTTCTTATCCTCTCCCCCTCTCATACATACAGACAGACAGACAGGTGATGTGTCAAGTCCTGCTACCTGTAGCTTCTTATCCTCTCCCCCTCTCATACATACAGACAGACAGACAGGTGATGTGTCAAGTCCTGCTACCTGTAGCCTCTATTTCTCTCTCCCTCTCTCCTTTTCAATCCCTTACTCTTTCCCTCCATCGTCCTCTCTCTGTCTCTCTCACCTTGTCTAACAGCTGTACCACCTCATCTTCATTCTGTGACTAGTGTAGGTCTATACAAGTGTCTATGTGTGGGTGGAGGGTTGTGAGTGAGTGTTTTTGGTGGGTGAAAGACAGAGACCGGAGAAGAACTGCCAAAATGGATTTATTCTGTGTGTTTCGATAGAGAGATGGGGGGAACTGACGAGTAGAAGTGCCTGGTTGTGTGTGTGTGTGTGTGTGTGTGTGCGTGTGTGTGTATGTGTATGTGTGATGTGACTGCATCAGTGACCTTCAGCAGCAGTTATTACAGTGGCATGTCCCACCATGCCTGTACACTGCCCAAATGCAGAGGTGCTGACAGACCCCAGCGTGCCAGACAGACACGGGGGGGGGGGGGGTGGGGGGAGGGGGGATGGCGGGCAGACAAGGTGTGTTTCTTCTCTGAGAAAGACCCAGTGGGATACTGCTGCCTCATACAACATGCATACACATGTGTGCAGTCAACACTCACATTCACCTCTGTTCACAACAAAGGACACCCCTGACACCTACCAACCAGTACAAACACACACACACACACACACACACACACACACACACACACACACACACACACACACACACACACACACACACACACACACACACACACAGAGCCCCTCCTCAAGGGATTGAACATGAAAGACCAGGCTGGCTTTAAGTGGGATCTGTTTGTAGGCCTGCGCAGCCCAGATCACATTGCACAGGTTTTTCCAATTACCATCACAGCCATTGACTCCTCTCACACAACTCAGCTCAGCACTGCCAGTCTAACACAAGACCTCATCACTGAACCTCTTTCAGTGGGCCACAACCTTTAAGCATTTACTTGGACCAAAAATATATATAATTTGATCTTGAATGTGGTCATATTGTGTTGGCCTTTATAAGGGCATGTTACTTTAACTGCTGACTTAAGATGGTCTTTCATGAGCAGATTTAGCCAAATAATAATCAAGTAATAACTGTGACTAAATGTATTGGGTTTGGTGAGGTAGGTTTGAAATGATGGAGGAAGTACACAGTATGGCCACCAGATGGCTCTGTGGCCAACCCAAAACTGTACACCAGTGTCGGCTCTGAGGCTGTGATGGTTACAATTACCTTTCCTTTTATTAACTGGACTACTGTACTTTTCAATGTACTATCTAGGGATTGCTGTTGATGGGGCAACTTGGTTTAATGGCTTTGTGTGCTATTTATTTCTCAATGTGTTGGTGACAAAGCCTTTTCTGCATGTCTTATTAAAATTCGAATCCAGTTCTCGTCTTCTCTCCTGAGCTCATGGATGCTATGTGTGTTATACTCCACGACCACACAGTTGTTTGGGTTATGTGCTGTTAAGATGACTAATGGGTTTCTATGGAGTATGAAAGGCCTCTACTACTCTATGTCAGAACATCATTAGTGAAATAGGGAATAAATGAGAGTGTTAATGGTGAAAACAAGTTGAGCTTGTGAGATCTCCTTTGGAGTGAGGTGTTTCATAAGGCACCTGTTTCTGTTTTGTAAGGTTCTTATCATAGCTGATCCTGACAGTAGGTTGAGGACGTGGAGAGTATAACTTCAAGCCGAGCCTTTTGTCATGTGACCTCTCTGAGATGTTTTAGTTGTTCTTTCCATTATTTTAATAGTGCTTGTGTGTGTGTGTGTGTGTGTGTATACCCAGGCAAAAGCAGCAAATCCTGCAACTACACGCCAGAATCCGGGAGAATGAGCTGAGAGCGCAGCAGGTCCTCCACAATCAGAGGGGGCGCTGTGACGATCCCTACATCCTTAAAACAAAGGTGAGGCCAGCACAGACACAACCAAAGAGCCTCCAGTGCTGTGACTGAGAGATTAGGCTTTGTTAGGTGGCTGCTAGAGGCGCTCATTTTAGCTTCATTACAGACACATCTGATGAAGGATTCTATGTTCTTTCCATCTGTTTACAAGTGCAAAGAACTTTAAGCTGTCTTCAGATCCCACTTTGCATTCAAACTGTGTAGAGTAAGAAGAACATTGAATTCCATTCAGACGTAGAACTAATTTCTATCCAAGGGGAATGCCCCCTTTTTTTGCAACTGTTCCAAGAAATTGTTGGCCACTCTCTGACGAAGTGTGTGTGTGTGTGTGTGTTTGTCCTGCAGGAGTGTGTGTGCGACAGCAGCCCTGTGGCCCAGCAGCCGGCGCTGGAGCGGCTCAGCCCGCTGTGCGGGTCGGGCCCCGAAGGCGGAGAGCTGGGCCGGAGGCTGGCGGCGGCTGAGCTTGAGGCGCTCCACCTGAGCGAGTTCCTGCGGCAGAACACACAGAAGTACACGGAGGACATCAAGAAACTGGAGGACAAGGTGTGTGTGTGTGTGGGGGGGGGGTACTGGTTTGCAAGGTGCCAGTAGGGTTAGTGTTAATGTTTGCAAACTAACACATCATTTGACACTTACATACCCTCTTCTGGAGGCACACACACACACACACACACACTCACTCACTCACTCACTCACTCACTCAGACATACACTGCAGACATGTGTTTCCATATACAGTACACATACAGTATCCATAAGTTGTTTAAATAACAAAATCATTTATCATTAAATAGTTAACAAAACAAAACCACAAGCTAATGAATGTATGTATGTGTGTGTGTGTGTGTGTGTGTGTGTGTGTGTGTGTCTCCAGATGAAGACGCGCGACCGCTACATCAGCAGCCTGAAGAAGAAGTGTCAGCGGGAGCAGGAGCAGAACCTGGAGAAGCAGCAGCGCATTGAGACGCTGGAGAAGTACCTGGCAGACCTGCCCTCTCTCGACGACGTGCAGAGCCAAGCCCAGCAGGTACGCACGCATGCATGCATGCTAACACACACACACACACAGAGAAACATACAGGACACACACACACACACACACGTGCAGACGCTTGAGAAGTACCTGGGAGATATGCCCGCTCTCAGCATGGTGTAGGGCCAAAACCCAGCAAGTATAAGTACACAAACACAAACACACACACACAGACACACACACACACACACACACACACACACACACAAATGCACACACACTGTATCTCCCATACACATATGCACACTCACGCTATCTTCCACACACATATGCACACACACACACACACACTATCACACACTGTGTCTCCTACACACATAAACACACACACACTCTAATTCCCACACACAAATGCTTGCAAACATACACACTTGAGCTGTACTTGGCTGAGCTGCCTTTTCTGGACAAACTTCAGAGCCAAACACACACACACAAACACACACACACACACACACACACATTGGAATGATTCCTAGCAGATCTTCCATACTTTAACCGGTCATTACACCAGCCACAGCATTCTCTCTGCATCTCCCTGTCTTTTTCTTCTTTTCCTCTCTCTCCCTCTCTCTTTCTCTCATACTCTCATAGTTCCACATCAACAACATACTCTCCCTGATTTATTTGTTTTATACATTTATACCTATACATTCACACCCACTTTCCCACACACCCACACACACACACACACACAGCAGGCACCTGACACGCTTGTGGAACACAGCCCATCAAAACGCACACACACACACTTGTATTGACTCCCTCATACCCATTAAGTATACACCTCACTTCATTACTACGCTCTATATTCTGCTTAACATTGATGAAATCATTATCACCAATTTTCTTCTCTGTGCGTGCATGCAAGTGCAGTAGTGTGGGTGATCTGTGGACCACTCTGTTTTTACGGCTGTTGCATAACAATACGTGGTAACAAGTCCCTCTAATTTATTTATACTCTAATGACAGTTTAATTAGAAAACCTAGTTTGGTTTTAATTGTGGGACGCTCATAGGTGAGTGTGTGTGTGTGTGTGTGTGCAGACATTGCCAGCAGGGGTCAGTAGAATCCAAACTGGTGCTGGAATGGTTGCAGTGGGTATGTGTAAATATGACTAAAAGAAGCATTAATGTGCATTTATTAAAATGTCCTCTCTTCCTCTTTCCATTGATTCCTCCCTCCTCTTTCTTGTCTATCTTTCTCTTCTACCTCTCTCTTTTTCTCTCCCATCCCTCATCTCTCTCTCCTTCTCTCTCTCATGCCCCCCTCCTTCCCACTCTCCTTCTCTCCCTCTCTCAGCTGGAGGAGGTGCGGGGGACGGCAGAGGCGCTGCAGGATCGCGTGAGCGAGCTGGAACGGAGACTGGAGGAGAGCCAGGCACTCCTGCAGGAGAAGGAGGAGCATATGATTGTACAGGCCCGCAGAGAGCAGGAGCTGGTGGCCACCGTCCAGAGGTGAGGGGGGAGAGAAAGATGGAGTGGAGGAGGGAGGGGGGGAATGAAGGGAGCACAGGAAGAGAGACATATGAAGGGAGGGAGAGGTGGACAGCAGGATGTGAGGGGGGCAAAAAGAAAGAAAGAAAGAAAGAGAGAGAAGCCCCTCCGTAAAGACAAGGGGAGCGAGATGAGGTAGAGGGACAAAGCTAAAGAGAGGGAGAGAATTTTGTGTAGGTGGGGGGGGGGGGGGGGGGGGGGGGGGGAGAGAGAGAGAGTGAAAGTGAAAGGAGACTGGTGCAAGAGCGTGAGACTGAGAATAGAGAGGGAGAGGGAAAGGGAGAGGATGAGATGGTGGGGGTGAGAGACAGAAAGAAAGAGAGGGGGTGGGAGACAGGGAGAGGTCCACAGGGACAGGTAGGCACAGAGCCCAGGATCAAGGATGGATTTATTGATGGCAAGATCAAGAGAAGGAGAGAGAGAGAGAGAGAGAGAGAGAGAGAGAGAGAGAGAGAGAGAGAGAGAGAGAGAGAGAGAGAGGGAGGGAGGGAGTGGCACATCTGCAGGGAGCAGGTCCTGGCGGCCACTGCAGAGAGGTCAGCAGAGGGTTAATAAACAAACCCACTAACTCACAAATGCATAGTAATGAACTCAATTGATCAGGTGTGAGTAGGGGGAAGTCACACAAATGAAACCCAACAGACTTTAAGGCCCAATCTCAATACTTCCCCTTACCCCTTATCTTACCCCTTACCTTTGAAATTGCGCGTTCATGTGAGAGCTAGTGGTGTCTCAATACCCAACTTGATCAAGATTAAGGGGTAAGCTTAAGTGGTGTATGGCCCTCGTTTTTAAGCTGATAGGAGAGCTACCTTGCTCCTCCAAGGGCTATCCCAGAGCACACAGCGAAACCAGTTCGGGAATTTTCAAAAAAAAATGGCTGCTTGAAGCGAGGAATATTTTAAATGAATAAAGCTATCTACACAACTTTTTATATGTTTATAATGACTCGGTTTGATCTGAAATGTACTACACGAGCGATGCATAGAATTGTCGGTCTTAACTGAAGCTTTCAAACGGTAGTTTTAGTATACAATTAGCGCGTATACCACCACTCCATTGGCTTATATGGTAGCTTGCCAGCTATCATGCTACATACACTACATGTAAGTATTTTTGGCTTAATTAATTTAAAAATGACGACAGTCTTGTTTCGTGCTCTACACAGTTGTATACATATATATTTGCAACCATGTTCTTCATTAGACTTTTTTTTAAATCGCTAGTTTCATAGCTCATACAGTCACGCATGACGTACCCGAAACCTAGTGGCGTCTCATTTCATAGGGGAAAGATCTCAGCCCTTGGCCCTTACACTTGCAAGTGCTAGGGTTAAGACTAAGACAAGATTAAGCAAAAGGGGCAAGGAGAAGAATCGAGATTCGGCCTAAGTTCAGCTCCTCCTTCTCCCCAGCTTGATTGTTACTTCCCTCATGAGAGCACCACAGTCCATACGACTGGCCTAAAAGCTTAAGAGATTTTACTCACTGGAAAAACAAGTGGCTGATAATATAGCAGTCTGCTGGCCAGCCATGCAATGGCCCCAATGTTTCACCAAATGTCTCTGCACCAAAACATGCCTCTTCCTTTTCCTTTGTGTTGTGTTTTTTTTGGGACATCCCCACCCATGCCCATTCTGGTGATTATGGCTACTCGAGGGTTAACCAGCCCAGAGATGTGCCATGGGTACACCGCCGTCGGTTAAGCAGCCTCTTGAAAAAGTCAGGAGTCAGGGGTAGAGGCACTAGCAGGAGCCGCCTGTCCGCCTGTCATCCCCCCCCCCCACCCCCCCCTGCTCTGAGTGCCCAGGCTGGATGTCTCCAGTCATTTCTCTGCCCCACTGCCCATCTCTGCCCCACTGCCCATCTCTGCCCGTCTGCCCATCTCTGCCCCACTGCCCATGTCTGTCCCACTCATTTCCTGTGCACTCCTCAACAGCCTCTGGAGACTGAAAATAAAGCCTAAAATAGACTACCATCAGTAAGTCAAAAAGTCAGCGGTCAGAGACTGATAAAGGAGCATGAACAACAACAATAAAGCACCCCGTTCAAGTGCAGAATGACAGCGAGTGTTCGTGGTTCAGGGCAGGGTACCACACGGAGTCAGAGGAGCGCTGACACTCCAGACTTTACAAACGCAGTTTAAGAAGAAGCCCCTCAGAGGAGAGGCTCCTTCCTAGCAGATGTGCTGTTCAGAGAGAGGGAGAAAGCAGGAGAGAGAGAGCAGAAGAGAGGGAGCAGAAGAGAGGGAGAAAGCAGGAGAGAGAGAGAGCAGAAGAGAGGGAGAAAGCAGGAGAGAGAGAGAGAGAGAGATCCTTTCCTAGCAGATGTGCCAGGGGGCTGAGGGAGCCGTGAAGCCTGACAGCCGGCTGGCGTCAGGGCTTCTGCTCAAGATGGCATGAAAAGTGCTGAGTTGGCAGAGCTGCCCGACCGTCGTGCCTATGGACTCTGAGGGAGAGGAGAGGGAGAGAGGGGAGGATGGAGTGAGTGGGCACCGCCCAGTTTCTGCTCTCCAAGAAAGAGAAAGAAGAGAAAGAGTGATCTGGCCTGGTTCAGGATGGAGAGCATCTGCAAATATAAAACCTTTATCAGTAATGATGCAGGGGTTAACTGATATGTCATATTTGTACTGTTAGCATGTAGTGTTGGAAAATAACATGATTGAGGTGCTGATAGAAATATGTCTTGTATTAGAGGTGTAACTCTCATATGTTCTCTCTCTCTCTCTGCCCCTTTCACACACACACACACACACACACACACACACACACAGTTTGACTGAGAAGGTGGAGCAGTGTCTGGAGGATGGGGTGCGCTTACCCATGATGGACCTGAGACAGCTGGAGAGAGTGAACACACAGCTGCAGGAGCAGCACACACACAGCAGCGTGGTGGGTATACACACACACACACACACCAGTGTTCACGTTAGCCGGCTATGGCCGGACATTGGCCGATTGAACGCATGAATGGCCGGTATAATAAGATGTAAACGGCCTAAATGTCCGATAGAAAATATGTATGTAGGCTATGATTAATCAGTAACATAAAACAACAAAACAACTGTAACATAAACCTGAATATAATCAGCCTGCTATGTCATTAAAAAAAAGTTCTAAAGCAGATTTGGATTGCATTCGGAACATGCTCTGGTCGAGGTTCCGCAACACACGCAGGCTGGTTTCCCCGCTAAAAACTGTTCACTAAAATAAACAATAACAAAATTTCAAAATGGCTATGCAGACGTCTCTCGGTCAGTTCTTCAAAAAGACAACTGATAGCCTTGATAGGCCTAATGATTCGTCAAGAAATGATTCGACTCCAAGTACATCATCCGAGGCCCCGACGGATTTAGGAAATGCGCCTGCCAAAAAACTTAAAAGGAGTTTTAAAGCTGAATGGGTCGAGCAATTCCGTTGGCTAAGGTCGGAAAAGTAGTGATGGAAAGTTCGGATCATTTTACCGACTCGAATCTTTGAATCTCGTTCAGTAAAATGAACGAATCTTTTTTCGAGTCACTTGTTCATTTTAACGGGGGGGGGGGGGGGGCGGGGGGGGGGGGGGGGGGTGGGGGGGGGGTGCTACTCAACATTTTTAAATTTTAAATACGTCCACTACAAATACTACATGTTACTACATGTAAACCAGCAGATACTAATTCCTGCATTCAAATAATATTATATGAAAGTTTGGATGAAATGGTCATTTATTATCACATAAGCATTTAATGATCACGGCAAACAATTACGCTGCACTGAACTGTAAGTAAAGTTTTAAAAAGTTAAAATAACTAAACCTGTAATTATTTCTTGTGAACGAATATCATTCACGTCTTACTAAACATAGACACTCGGAAGTGAACTAGGTTAATAAGTCCTTTCTGTTTCCTCTTCTGAGCCTATGCAGGTTACGTGAAAAAATATCCAGAGCCCAGTCAAAATGAACGAAACATTTCGGTTTTCTCTAGCTTCCCATGCTGAGCCTATGCAGATCACGTGAAAAATGATCCAAATACTTGTATCCGGCAGATGACCTAATCGTTCACCTCCCGACCGTCTTTGGATCAACGTTTCGTTCATCTGCCGGATATCGTTCAATGATTCGTTCTTTTGCCGGATATCAGTCTTTCGTTCAATGATTCGTTCTTTCGCCAACCGTGTCTTTGTATCTATGATTCGTTCATCTGCCGGATATGGGTATTTCGTTCAATGATTCGTTCTTTTGCCGGATCGTTCAATGTTTCGTTCTTTTGCCAAACGTGTCTGTTTCGTTCAATGATTCGTTCTTTTGACAACCGTGTCTTTGGATCTATGATTCGTTCATCTGCCGGATATGGGTCGTTGGATCCTTTTCCACGTGACCTGCATAGGCTCAGTACAGTCAGCTAGAGGAAACAGAAATTATTCGTTCTTTTTCCGACTGGGTCTCTTGGATACGGGTCTTTGGATCATTTTTACGTGACCTGCATTCAACAAATCATTTCTGTTTCCTTGGCTTAGCCAATGCAACAGTCCCAGTTGTCCCGATGCGCGGTCATGAACGAGAAAAAGAACAAATCTTTTTTTGAGAGGACTCGTTACTCTCGAGTCGTTGTAAGGATTCGTTCAAAATGAACGAATCGTTCACGAACGACACATCACTACGGAAAAGGTGGATGGTCGAGACACAATGTTCTGTAGCATTTGTGAGAGAGCAGGCAAGTTAAACGGCTTTACGAAAGGTTCCATCAATTTAAAAAGATCTGCATTAGTTGACCATAGCGAGTCCTCTGACCACAGAGCCGCTATGTCCCTAACATCGCAGCAAAGTGCAATGAGAGTGCACTGCGATAACGCCACTAAATCTATAAGAGACGCACTCGTGGCACAAATGAAAGTGGTGTATCACATGGCTAAACATGACATCCCAAGTAATCAGTTTTGCGGATTGACAGAATTGAATGGCTTTCAATATTTTTTTGACGACTACTTAGGCTAAATAAATTGCATTTATTGAAGAAACTTATGCTAATTTGTGTCGTTTCTCATTTGGAGTTTTGGTGGCTATTAGTGAATAACGTCCGGTAAACATTCCAAATGGCGGCTATTCTGGAATAGCGTCGGACATTTGTCCGGCCAAGAAAAAGTCTAGCGTAAACCCTGACACACACACACACACAAACACACACACACACACACACACACACACACACACACACACACCAACAGGATGAGTTCAAACAAACACTCACACACACATGAATAGTATTACTGAAATGAGTTTGTACATACACTAGTAAGATGAGATCAGACAGATGCATACAGACTTTCAGGAAGTTGGTACACACACACACACACACACACACACACACACACACACATACACCTTAGAGACCATCCTGCAGGAACATCATCAGTGTAGTGGCAGTGAACCACATCAAAACCAAAGTGCAAAGGAGGACACCAGACAAAGTGTGTCTGCTGCTGTTAAAAATACTGTCTGGACTTTTTACACAGAAGGAGGCTTGTAGAGCAGCCAGTTTATCTTCCTACTCTGTCCTACATTGTAGTTATAACACAGAAACACACACACACACACACACACACACACACACACACACATACACATACATACATACATACACGCACACACACACACACACTCACGCATATAAGTACACATAAGCACACAATTCTTAGTTACATATTATATTTATGCACACAGCACACACTGAGTCAGGGCTCCAGTGTTGACGCCATGTGTGTGTGTGTGTGTGTATGTGTTTGTGTTTGTATGTATGTGTTCATGTGTGTGTTCATGTGTGTGTTCTCTTGTCTATTGCAGCTGATTGACAATCAGAAGAAGCAGATAGAGAAGCTCACAGTAGAGCTTTCGGTAAGTGTGTATGTGTGTGTGTGCATGGTCCATCTTTCAGCTGTGTGCGGATGTTTGTGTGTGTGTGTTTAATTAATAGCAGGAAGCAGTGGACTGGAAGCAGAGGGAAGATGCGTGAAATAACCGGCACGTCATTTCTCTCTCCCCCTCCCTCCCTCTCTCTGTCTCTCTCTTAGTCGGTGGAGCAGGGCTTGCAGCAGGAGCAGAGTGTGTCTCAGGCATTGCGAGAGCAGCTTCAGGAAAAAGACGAGGACCTGCAGACCCTCAACAAAACCCTGCAGGAGGTAAAGCTCTGAATATATATATATATATATATACAGTGGTGAAACTAAGTATTTGACCCCCTGTCGATTTCGCAAGTTTGGCCACTTGCAAAGAATTGCGTGATCTATAACTGTAATGGTAGGTCTATTTTAACAGTGAGAAACCGAATATCAACAAAAACATCCAGAAAACTGCCTTTTATAACAGTTAGGAATTTATTTCCATTTGTTGCGCAAATAGGCAAGACCAAAGAGTTGTCCAAAGACGTCAGAGCTAAGATTGTAGACCTGCACAAGGCTGGAATGGAATACAAAACCATCGGCAAGCAGCTGGGTGCGAAGCAGACGACTGTTGGTGCAATTATTAGCAAATAAAAGCAACACCAAACAACTGTCAATCGCCCTCGGTCTGGGGCTCCATGCAAGATCTTGCTCTTGCAGTATCGGTGATCATCCGAAACGTGCCAGATAACCCCAGAACTTCAAGGGGGAGGTTGTGAATGATCTCTAGGCAGCTGGGACCCCAGTCACCAAGAAAACCATTGGCAACACACAACGCCGTAATGGTTTGAAGTCCTGCAGCGCTCGCAAGGATCCCCCGGTTCAAGGAACCTATTCCCTATTGTATCCTCTCTTCCATCCTCTCTTGCTTTTCTTTCTCTTTCTCAGTCTTCATTCTTTCCCTGGTTCCTTTGCTCACATCTCTTGCCCTCTGTTTGACTTATTTTTATCTCCTTCTCAAGAGCAGGATGAGTGACATTGACATGTGCCATTACACACACACACACACACACACAGAAAACTTCCCTCCTACCCTTCACTGACTCCAGGGTGGTCATGCCTCAACTTTCTTTCACCACCTCTCTCACTGTGTGTGTGTGTGTGTGTGTGTGTGTGTGTGTGTGTGTGTGTGTGTGTGTGTGTGTGTCTGAGTGTCTGTCTGTGCACGGGCACACACGCACAAACACACAGACACACACACACATATGTCAAGAGATCACACCCTGATGGAGCTGATATTACCTGGCTAACGGGTAGAAGGTGACCCAGAATGACCATCACAGGGAAGTCACTTCACACATACACCTCAATGCACACACACCCACACACACACTTGTCATTGTCACATTGTCTGACTCACTCACACTCTCATTTACTTTTCGCTGATGTCACCTGCCCTTCAACTCACCTTTTGGCAGTACTTCTCTTGAGCCCTACCCCACACACACACACACACACACACACAAACACACACACACACACACACACACACACACACACACACACACACACACACACACACACACATATAAGCACACACACACAGTCCTTCATCTGACCTGGGTAGAACCCCCTAGACTTCACTGTCGGCGGTTGTCACTTTTTGACGGAAGGATTTTTCTCAGGTGCATTTTGTTTTATTCAGAAGCTCCTTCCTCCCTTTCTCTTTCCCTCTCTCTCTCCCCCATCCATCTCTCTCACCCCCTCCCCCCCTCTTCCTAGCTTTCACCCTCTAATGGCCTTCCCATCTGATGCAACAGCTCTTAGCTTAGGGCCCCCACGTGATTTATACCCACCTCGGTCTCAAACTTTTGGGGGGCCCTGAACACTGCCGCCCACCTAGCAACAGCACGCACACACTCACACAAGCCCGCACACAAACACTCACAAACACACACCTTTTCCACATAACCCATAGTTTAACACAGCGCCAAAGCGTGCCCTGAAACGTCCCTGTGCCGCTTTATTCAAAGGCATTATTCAAAGGCATTATTCAACAGTGCTTTTCCTAACCTGCGGCAGCCCGTCACTGGCCCGCTTGAAAAATTCATGGCGAGCGCTGCCTACTTGTTTTCATGCCGTGTTAGCCTCTCTCGCTAATGAGGCGGTTTGAATTGTGCATGAGGCCCGCGAGTGGTGGCCTTGGGCTAGTTGACTAAGCTGGTTTTTAATAGACTCGTCTGTTTGCCCACGTTTGCGGCGCTTCGTTTTCAGCGCACGCGGTCCGATGCCCATCTGTGCCCAACAGGTGGTTTGCCCATAAAGCCGTGATGTGGCATGTTTGGGTATTGGGTTAAAGGCAGGCTGTCTCCCCAGCAGCTGACGCCATAGTCTTGGCAGCAGGCAGTACAGTGGTAATAAAAGAGTTGTGCCGTTCCCTCGTTCACTGATCTAGATCTTTTTTCCTCCCTACCCTGATTCTCTACCCTAGTTTCTTTCTCCCTCTCTCCTCCCTTTCCTCCATCCTTCTTACCTGATTTCTCACTCAATGTCTGTTCCTCCTCACACACCCTCTGCCTTTTCACTCCTACCTGTAGCTAAGCTCAGCGCTAGCAGCACCAAAGCCATGGACTCAATCTCCAGGAAGCACTGATCCCCTGATCAAATAAGCCACAATCAATAAAAACAATGGGACTGTATTATCTTTTTAATCATTACTAAGTGGTCTGTCCCTTCTAATTGGTCTCTCCCTCTCTCTCTCTCTCTCTCTCTCTCTCTCTCTCTCTCTCACTCACACACACACTCTATGCAGAACCAGAAGCAGGTGGGCGAGGGGTGTGTGTTGCGGCCGAGCCCCGGGGGCGCAGTGCAAGAGGCCGGGCCTCTGCTGAAGGAGATGTCCCTGTGTCTGCTGGACCTCAAGGCCCTCTGCAACATCCTCACCCACCGCGCCCAAGGCAAGGAGCCCAACCTCACACTGCTGCTGGGAATCAAATGTGAGTATGCACACACACGCAAGCGCACGCACGCACACACCACACATAGCAAAAAGCCCAGCTTCACACTGCTGCTGGTAATCAAATGTGAGTATATATACACACACACACACACACACACACACACACACCACAGCCATGGTGTGGCCACTCAGTTAATGCCCAACAACAGTCACTCTTAGCACAAGGGTAATGAGCCAAACCTCTTAAGTCACCAAATGGACCCTCATTAGTCTTATACATTGATGACCACACACACACTTGCATTAGAGTGGAGTTGAGAAACTGCAAACATGTAGATACTGTATACACAAATACACTCTCCTGTGCTCCTCAAAGTCCCACTAATCTATGTCAGCCCCCCCCCCCCCTTACACACCATCACGCTTTTGTTTTTGGATGTTTGTTTTGAAATAGTTCTGCTTGGCTCAATAAGCTTTGAAGTTCGTTGAGTTCAGTGAACTGTGTATAAAGCACATTCATTATTATACGGCTCCTCAGAATGTTGCAAAAAGTTCCATTGAATTGAATGGGCCATCCCAATGGTCAGAAGTCTGATATTAACTACTTACTGGCCGAGAGTGAGGTCATGCAGGTAAATATCAGACAGAGGTATCGCTCGGTCGATGCTGCGGGGCCGAAGTCTGATATACCTGCATGATCGAACGGTCGAGGTTAGTAAGTTGTTTATTATTTGGCATTTAAGCTCTTATCATTTTGAAAATAAATGGTAATTGTAAATAGAAAACATGTCGTTTTGTTCAGCTCTCAAGTCTTCTCACGACACAGTTTTCAGGTGTTGCCTAGCAAACAATGACTTGCTAACTTCAAGTTTCAATGATCAATAGAAAACGGACAACAGGGCTCAGCTTAAATGGCTTTAATTTACAGTTAAACGCAAGGTTTTCAAACTATAGTAGTCAAGTCTTCATCATCACTTTCAATAACACATTTTCGCTGCTTCTGAAGTCCTATAAAGTATTACCCGATATCAAAATGTTCGCGAATTCTGTCAACTGTCATGTTACCACGACATTCACTGGTTTCCTGTTCTCAGATAATTTCATAATAGGAGTCCTGATTCTATCAATACATGCTCAGGGCTGTTGATATATCGCAAATTTTTAAGGATGTAATGTTTAGTACTTGGTACATGGTATCACTAATTTTTAAGATTGATGGGGTGTGCAATAAGAATACTTATCAGACCGCAGACCGGCTAGAACGTCAATGCGCGGCTGGCATGACTACCCATTAGCCAATCAGAATGCTCGTACTGTCGTTGCCATATAATAATTCTCTGTAATTGCCGCTTGGAAAATTTCTAACCGCTGCAATTGGGAACAGGTTTTGTGCTTCTAATTCAGATCTTACATATCTTTCTGCAAGTAGTCCATTAACGGTTTGTGATGGAAATTCGGGGCAACTTGTAGTCGGCAAGTAATACAGCTACAAATCTATTTGCTTGAAAAGATATTTTGAAGGAATGTTTTTTATCGCTTTGTCAAGAAACAGTATAACTAGCGGTATTATTTATATTCCACGGGTCAGTTTTGGAAAATGAACCTGTTCAGGCTAGAACAAGACGCCTCCACTGCACATCGGGGGTCCTGTTGGGATTTTTTTTGGCGAATTATAAATGATCCCTTACCTCGCTGACAATCTATATGAGTGACTACTTCACTCCTTGAGATTTCAGTGGGCCTTGCATCATCTGCATGTATATCCTTCTGTGGTAGATTTGCACAACAGACTCCTCATCTTTCTTAGCTTCAACTCATTTTTTCCCCTTTCTTTGTCTGTAAGCGTTTCCTGTTCTCTTGATAATATCTGTGGCTCACTGGCCTCCCCCTGTTTCTGAATAGACTCTGACGTGTCCAATAATAACCAACCAAAATTGGTAGTTTTTCTCCTTAAATCGCTTCCATTTATTTATTTATTTTGTGTTTATAACGATGGCTGTGGGAAATAAGGGGATTATTCTGAGGGTGTTCAGTTCAACTCTCCGTCTGTTGGTTTGTTTGCTTCAGGCTTGTCCGAAGTCATGTGTCCTGTCTGAGTCCCTAGAATCGATTTTTTTTCTCTCCTCTCCTTCCACGCACGCATGCACATGCACACACACACACACACACACACACACACACACACACACACACACACACACACACACACAGGCGCGTGCGCACGCACACACAGGTGTTTGAGGACATCTGTGAGTTCAGAGGGTTCAGATCAAGCACACTCAGCCTCTCTCACTTCTCATGTGAAAAATGGGCATATGCATTGAGACTGACTAACACACAAATACACAGACACACACACTCACTGAATCCCCAGGAACTCTTCTGGTCTTCACAGGTGCTTCTATTAAACATGATGGACATGATGACATCATGGTCCATCTGTAATTTGTCAGCACTGCTTTGCACCCATGATCATTTCTTTCCAGATAAGCATTATACCTGTTGGAAATTAGATACTTATATACTGTATATCTCTCTCTCTCTTTCTCTCTCTCTCTCTCTCCTCCTCTTTTCTCCTCTTTTGTTCCTTGTGTTGTTGTCCCGTCCCACATTCTCTCTTTCCCTCTCTTTCTCTTTGACGCCCCTGCTCCATTCCTCCTCCCTCTGTTCCTCCCCCCCTCCGCCTCTCTCTGTCTCTCTCTCCTCTAGCGATGGGTCTGTCTGGTGAGGAGATTGAGTCTCCGGAGGAGGACGGCCTGCGGGCCAAACTGCGTGAGGTGTGCCAGCTGCGCAAGGACATCGACGACCTGCGCACACTCATCTCCGACCGCTACGCCCAGGACATGGGGGACAACTGCGTCACGCAGTGACCACCGCCCACCCTCCTCGCCTCTCTCATTTCACCTCCTCCTCCTCCTCCTCCCCTCCTTCGTCCGCATACACTCTCCCCCTTATCCTCAGGGTGTTATTTTTGTTCTGTTTTTTTTTTTCTTGACTGTGTGTGTGTGTTGGTGGATCAGATCAACATACAAAGACATCCAATCCAAAGAAGGGAAATAAAAAGGAATACCCAGAGAGAGAAAGCAAGCAGAGAGAGGCTCTCCTTCATGTCCACTGTAGATTGTGACAGATGGACCGTTTCTCGACTACTGAATGTTGGACCAAGCTGTGAAACAAGCTTTTTGAAAGTTTCACAAGGGACGTCGCGCTTTAGCTTTTCCACTTGGGATCTGGAGGAGAAAAGGGGTCATATATTGCCCCTTTCATGGCGTCCAATGGGAATGTGTGTTTTTTCAGTTTAGTTTTGTTCTGTAAGGAATATGGAGTTGTACAGTATTTCTGCCTGTTTTTTATTAGTATTTCTGTTTTACATCTGACTCTTATTTATTGATACTTAGGGAATTGTTATACTTATGGGTGATGAGTGTTTGATCCCGCCCAGTCTGTCTGTGAAGAAACTGAAATATTGGAAATGTCCTTAAAAAAAAAAAAAAGAAAGAAATGTTTTTCTTGATGCAGTCTCACTGGCCATTAGGGAAACACAAATGTACCAGTGCTGTTCTGTAAAGTGCCTCGCAAAGTCAAAGTCCTCTTATCCATCCATTTCACTATCTGTGGCCCACTGAGGAACACTGTCGTCATGGTTCCCCCCTCCATAACATTCTCTCTTCTCTCGTGTTGACAGTCGCGGGTCGACATGACAACATGTCTCTCTTTGTCACTCTCTCCTTCCGCCAATGCTGGCAACTCTGGGGTATGTGAGATTCAAAAGTCGTGTTCACATAAAAGGGAAAGCAACACAGGAAAGCAAAAACTTTCAGTCAGTTCAGACAGAGGTTATGCCCATGCTCTATGACATTAGCAGAAAGCCAACTCTGCTGAACACCAGGTTTTTTGTAAAAGAAAACTCATTATTATTTCGGATAGTGTGTTAGTACCAATAATCAGGAAATGTTTTAGTGATTATATAAATAGCTTTGATTACAAAAAATGATAATAATGCTTCAGATTGCTGGTATCCATTTTGTTTTCCAAAGACATCTGTTGAGGGAATACGTCTATGAGGAAAAAACTATTCTGAACAATTCTTTCAGATGTGTTTGTTGTGATGACCTTGATGGTCTCACTGAAAAAATGATCATGAGGTCTGTGTTGCACCATGCTCTTGGTGTAACTGGATGTATACCTTTTGTTTTGTAATGACGACCATGTCGCCTAGCAATGCAAATTATTGATATATGTTTTGTTTCCTCAGGTATTTTAAATAGACAGTATTATCTGCACCTGTTTTGATGTTCTACAACAGAGATGAGTTGAACTATAAAGATTTTTATGTTTACTTTTTTTTATACTTAACCGTAAACTTACTCTACATTACAAGTTGCACGGCACTTCAGATAAAACATCTGGAGATAGTGTGTTAAAACATTTGGAGATAATGTGATAAAACATCTTGAGATAGTGTGATCAATTTTAGGGCAAAGTCCTACAGCTCACAATACAGTTATGTCCGTCAGTGTAAAAGGATTATTTTTAATTATTATAATTTTTTTTAGATTTGGTCATGACAACCTTTTGCGTAATTCTTAATTGTTGTTTTGCAAACGTGATGAATGTCATGCATTTTGATGTTTAATTTGTGTTTTCAAGACCTATTAAGGTAGTGTACTGTTGTATTTACATAGCAATAGGAATGGCCCTTCTCCGGCTTCTTTTGCATGTTTTGATGAATGTTCTTCCAAAACAAAATGACGTTCTCGAAGAAAAACAAAACGTTACTGTGCATGTTCTTGTAAACCAGTGCTGTACTTATAGTGTCAAACTGATTGTAAAGACGGAACCAGATTTGGAATCATGTTGAGGAAAAATGGACTTTACAACGCAAAGCGTCTCTCACACACAACTGTACCGTGCTATGCAACTTCACGTTTACCAGCGAATGTCAGAGAAGATGGGTTAGCTTTTTTTGGTGCCTTTCACAAATCTATGCAGCAGACACAAACTTCCAACCCCACAAACTCACATGGCTATAAATATATTGAGTTACGTAACTAAACTTATTGAGGTAATCAGGTATTTGCCACAGAGGAGAGCGCAGTCAGGCTCGTTAGTACTGTTAAGCTCCTGCTTCTGGCGAGTAGTCACCTGAGTTTACTCAGTTTTACCACCTGTCTCAAGGTTTGGGTTATCAGATAATCTGGATTTGTTTTCCTTTTTCTTTTTCTTTAGTTTTTTGGGGAGGCAACATATTTGCTGCTGTTAACCCCTCGTTAAAAGAAACGCCATGAAACGTAGAGCCATAGCCACAAACAACGCATGAGCACTCAGGTTTATGCCAGCTGTGATTGGGTCTCTGATCGAGTGTGGAACATGTCAGTGTTATCTAGACACATGCAAATCAGCTATTGGAAGAAAGGGGGGTAGGGCTTCTGCATCAGGTTGCTATGGCATCAATTTGCTATTGCCGACTCGCTGCACTGTGGACTGACTATAAGCCACTGGCTGGCTTATTTGGACACTTCATTTGTTTTTCCTTCACATTTTTGTTTATATTGTAATTTTTGTTTGTGAGGTTTTTTTTTTTCAGCTAGATTTTATGAATGCCAAAGTTCTATTTATATATGAATTTCATAGAGTATTAACAAGTATTTTTCCATTTTGTAAAGCAGATTTTTTTGGCCTTTTTATTTGTAAAGATGGTAAATAAAATATTTTTCTAAAAAACAAAGTTTCCTCTTTCTCTGTAGACAATATTTAATTGGAAGTCATTTGTAAGTCTTGGACAGGTTTTAGTTGTTAAGCTGTTAATGTAGTGTAATATGTAAGGATAATGTATAGTCCGGCGGTCATTATGGAAAAATTCCAACAGGACGAACTGGTTTTATCCTGAAGTTCAGAAATGACTGCCTGAATAAATTACATAAAAATAATCCCTCAGAAAGAGATGGACCAACACTACTTCAAAGCAGCCACCTAATTTAAATGGACCATCTTGGCATGTCACATGTTGAGAAATATATATGAGCATACAGATTCTTCTGGAAGTTTCATTCCACTTCAAAAATGAAAGGACATCTGGTGTGCACCATGACATCCCATTATTGATATGCAGTTGTGACACTTAAAATCCTATGATAGCCTTTACATTTAAAATCCTATGATAAAGTACAACAACCATGCATTCTCACCTTTAGAGACCTAGGTCTAACTTTGATGCTGTTCACTGAAGTCATTTAGTGTTCTATTCACAGTATTCTAATGAATCTTAAAAAATGTCTGACAAAGGTTACGAGACACAGAACATAACTTTCACCATCACATATGAGGGAAGAGGTTCAGACAATGAAATTCAAGACGACATGACAAGATGGAAGCTCAATAGGGCTTTATTGGTCATCCTGAATGGCAGGTTATGATTGTTCATGAACCAAGATCTGGTGCATGCAGCCAGTTATAAGGACACGTTGTTTAAAAAAAAAAAAAAACAACAACATTAGCCATAGTAAAATCCTACACAAGTGCTTCATGATTTAAAATAGATATGATAAATATGTAAAAAAATAAAACTGAAATCATTTTTCCAAGATTCACTGATGAGCGGGGGCAGGGGGAGGGTAAACATTAACATCCAATACATATGCATGATTAACAATACAAAGCAGATATATACAAGCAATGTTGCAAAATCTTATCACAATGTATTTAAAACAAGAAAACTAGGGAATGGGAAAGTGGGGGGGGGGGGGAGGTACTTCATCAGATGCGCAACATGTAAATCCAGACAATTACAAAATATTTACAAGAGGTATCAAAATATTTGTAAAGACACAAATTACTGAAGAAACAAACTAGCACACCATGATGGATGCTCTCTTTTTACAAGTCTAAAAGATTTTAAAACTTCTACATCCAAAGAGTGCTCTAGTACATACTTGGAAACCTTCACAAAAACAGCAGGTAAAAACACTTCTTTAAATAGAGGGAATTAAAAAAAACTAAGACAATTAAAAAATACTGGCTGCTGGCCAAGCTATTGACCCCCATGGGGGGCACAGTACTCCTGGGCGTAATCGTGCGCCTCGGTCTGGTAGAAGCCCAGATTGGCGTGGGCAAACTCAAGCACCATCCCCTTCACCGCCTCCAGGTACAGCTGGTGTCCGGAGTGCAGGTACAGCCAGATGAGACGGCTCAGCTGCGCAGACGAAGAGTCTCCATGCAGACTATCTGCAGAGCACAAGTGTGCACACACACACACAAACACACAGTCAGTCAGTGCACACATCAAGTGTGGCCACTCATCCCAAAAAAAGCCAGTGTGAAGAAATGTTCCCCATTTTTTGTGAGGGCCCATCTCATTTTATTCAAAAACCTTCAAAGATTCAAAGAATTTCTGCGTTTTCTGCCCTCCCCTCAAAGATAATTGGTTCTCTGCTAGTAGCCATCAGGTTGAAGAGCATTACTCACACATGGCTCTTTAGACGAGCTAATCAGCATACTCAGAGCCCTGCCCCTACTTGGCTAACTATCCGTGTAGACACCTAATTGCGTTTTTATGAACGTTGAAACGGAAAAGGTCATGTTCCTGTTTAACTGGTTTTGAAAGATCCTTGTTCTCCTCGGAAGAAGACTGTTCACCCCAACAGTACAAAACATTCTTCTAAACCAGCTCCCTCCCTCTCTAAAAAATGTCCTATCAAAGACTGGCAAGGACAATCAAGGCCTTTGAGACGACAGTTGTGAGCCAGCCAAGTAATCAAGACTGATGGGGCAGCAGACATCCCTTACTGAATCATAGTTTGGGGTTTGATTTCCAGTCATGACAGCAAAGCTCGACAACAAAGACAGAGACTGCCATGTTTAACCATTAACATTATATATAAGCCTACCAGGGAAGTGACAAGACAACATAGCACCAATGCATTGCAGTCATAGTCCATGCTCTAGATCATGGGTTTTCAACCAGGGGTCGTAGCCGTGACATGAGCCTGTGTTGGATCAGTTCATCATTGAATTTTTTGAATTGTATAAATTCCCTTTGATATTAACACATTTCCAAATTACTCTTGAATGTCTTGAAAAATATCTGAAAGAAAAATATTAATAAATATTTTTGCTTGAAAAATACCATTGTAGACCCATATTCAGAGAATAAATTACACTGACAAGTGCTATAGGCGGAATATCTGTGCAGGGGGCGTGGCAGCAGTGGTTAGTGATCTACCCTGATAATTTCACATATTTAAGTGTTATAGGTAGAATATCTGTGCAGGGGGAGGGGGTGTGGCGGTTATAATCACACACACACACAGGCACATTAGAGGGCCGCAAATTACTTTCTAGTCAGAATGGTGGTCCCTGGGACAAACCCAGTTGAAAATCCCTGCTCTAGATGCATCACTGTAGTATGTAGCACTGACCCTGTAGCGTAGTCATTGGTTTTGCATCTGGTACGCTGACATCTCACACACCAACAAGCCATTTTACAACCAGGCCATTTCACAATAGCTGACTCAGTCTCTGAACAGCATCAACACATAACCTTATAAGCTTAAACTGCAAGCTACCTCTTTAAAAGCCACCCGAGCACCCCTATTTTAAGGCGGCTAAATATGATGAATGAGCCCTGGGTTGGGTGTCTGATAAAGGGGGGAGGCGTTAAAAAGGAAGGGTCAGAGTCAAGAAGTAAGCCAATCTGATAAATCCTAATCAGACATTTCACGCGGCGCTGACTGCCCGTCGCCATGCGGTGGGATGCATGATTAATGGGCCAGACCGGCGTGCAGACACCCGGAGGTGAACACCGCGCTCACCACATGCTCACTCAGCGGCCCGGACCACAGATCTGGATATTATCCCCTCGTTGCAGACTGAACGCGAACAAAACTGCTTTGCGCCACCTCAAAAGCTAATCGATTCTTGCACAAATGGAATATTGGATGAAAACATAAGGGGCTGACCGCCTGCTTAACTAAGTGCATCGGTCCTCCCTGGTTCTTCAATTTCTTGGGATTGGACACAGGAACGTGTTAATTCCCCAGCACTTGGAAGAGTGGCACACCCTGATATTCACAAAGTAGTGAATCTGCTTATTATTTGAATAATAAATCTAATACTGTGGCCATCGTGCAGAGTGGTTTACAGCTCACAAAAACCAGCACTGGCTTTTCACAGTGCACCAAGGCCAAAACAGCATATTCTCAACTCTGCCACCTGCCAACTCTGACTACTGGCCATAAAGGCTGTTGACAGCACCAATGTGACTCAATTTTGCCTGGATCAGTGTAACCATAAGGAAGGTCACTGAAGAGAAATTAGCACCAGCTATTGAGACTGGAAGTGAAAGTAATTTTTCATAAGAATGTTGTGAATGAAACACTAAATTACTTCAGTGAACAGCATCAAAGTTAGACCTAGGTCTCTAAAGGTGAGAACGCATGGTTGTATTTCAGTTATACCTTATCATAGGATTTTATATATCAAACAATTGCAGTTCAGCCATCTAGCTACTGTAATTTCAGGAAACCAAGTGTTAAAATAGGTCTCAGTTCACAAAAGTGACAACTTCAAGGAAATTGTAATGTAAATTGGCTCATGACAATTTTTTGGGGTTCAGTTTCTCAAAATAAAAAACAGAAATAAAAAGAAAAGGGGGGAAAGAAAGAATAGAAACCTCCTACTCAAATGTATACAAAGGCTCCATACACAAATCCTCTCCTAGGCCAAGTCAACCTAGCAGACCAGAGGCAGAGCACAAGCCTTACCCTGGGCGATCTTGGTGTCGAACTCCATTAGGGAGAAGAGCTGGTCGGGGAGGAGCTGCCTGGCCCAGGTGTTCTCATCCAGGTAGAGCCAGTTGTGGATCAGCCTCTTCCTGCGCAGAAAGCCCTTCACGTAGTCCAGATAGAGGGAGTTCCCCGTCACCAGGTACAGTCTGCAGGGTTTGCAAGGTCAAAAAGAAGGAGTGAAATTCTGAATTATGCACAAAAAGGGTACGGTTCCTAACCAACCTCCAGATGGGATTACACAGGGTTCCCACCCATATTCATTAAGATGTCAACACTTTTCCAGGACCCTTAATGGAATTTCCAGGACCTTTCACAACTTAGTAATACACAAAATTGCATACTCTACTCAACATGTTGGGGCTAATCACTGAATGAAAATGAATAATAAAAAAAGATGGGCTTAGCAATAACATTGTTAATTTGATTTGAACCAACCAAATAGAACCCACCGGATGTTGCCGATACAGGCGCCACATCAAAACTTCCTGACACTCACCCTTCCCTCTTCAAAAAAATAAATTAAAAAAATGGGGCAACTCATTCTTCATGAGCTACTCCATGCCCAGCGTTTGAAGTCTAAGGAACGTTGTGTGAGAAGCGAAGCAGCACTGGCAACTTCAAAGTCCTGACGGGAGTGAGTGAGAGGCGACCAGTAGCCTGACTCAAGGACTTTAGTGCAACTCTTTTTTTAAAGTTTCCTTTTCTATTAGAAAAAAAAAAAAGAAATAAGACCTGCCTTGAATGCTGAGCACTTCATAAAAGTTTCAGGCAGTTTGATCGAGTATTTTCATGAAGTTGAAGAAAGGAACTAACACACAGTACTCTGATATTATGAAAGGTGAGACCTGACAAAGTTATGGAATAAAATCATTATGAACCAGACCAGTTCTTTTTTTTTCATTTCTCTTAAAAGAGATCAAAAAAGGTTGCTAAAGTCACTTTTGGAAAAAAAAAAAAAACAACATCTTGGATCTGACCATGAAAAGAAAAGAAAAAAAAAAACACCCCCACTTGGCTTTGACTGCCCAGACTCACTTGTAGTAGGGCAGTGTCTCGATCATCTTCCAGTTGACATAGTTGGCAGCCGTCTCCTCCAGCACACACACGCGGCTCATCTGCACCTTGGCCACCTGCCAGAAGCGCTCGTGCTCCACCAGCGTCTCACGCATCTCCCTGCGCAGCAGCAGGTACACACCCTGCAGGGTGTCTTCATACACCTGAAAACATCCTTGAGAGATTAACCGCAGCCTGACAGCACACTTTAAAAAAAGGCACAAGTATGTACTCAATTCCTACTGGAGGTCATGCAATGTTTGAAGCAATGGTGTTAGTTTTGTCCTTCGTTTACCGCCAGTGACGTTCCCCCATGAGGGATAATTAAGTGTAGATGCATTCACCAAATTAGTAACCACATGAAGATACTACACCTACACATAGCGGTAAAACTACTAAACATTGTGGACAGACAAACTAAAATGTTGCCCAAAAGGTAACTCTATGGCACACCAGCAATGCATCTCCATCACAGCCCTTTGAAGCTCACCCAACATCATGACAAAAGCATCATTATCTCCCGCCATCAGTGCCCCCCACACAACAACGTGTGGAACTCAGCATTGCCCACGGGTGCTATAGGCTGGTGTTATAAATGAGGGTGCATGCAGAGTAATTGAGTGGGACACGCACTGATATGCCTGTAATCCATTTAAACGTCATTAGATGGGCAGCGTGTGCCGGGCAATTACCGGCTGCAGCCGTGACCTGTGAAATCAGCCACAACAAGCTAATGAAGCAAGTGTGCTTAATGTTTCCTGATTCACGCTGGCATAAAGTTTAAATGCCAAGGGAGGAGAGTGCAGAATCAGATATGCAGATGTAGCCGTGTGTGTGTATATTTGTAGTTTGTAGGGATGCTGAAAGGAGTCTCATCTTTTAGGATGCAATGCCAGCAACCAACCAACCAACCTCATCTCACCTTGTACTCTGTAGCCTGTTAACACCATGCTTGTTTAAATCTACTGCTTTGAAATTAAACCAACAGAGACTGATCATTGAATATAAACAAAAGGATGCTTTCCTTGTGGGAGAGGGGGAGGAGTTAATACCTTTTTGCGTTTCAATTTCCCCCAATCACGGCCCAGGATCCAAGCAACCAGTGACTTGCACATTGAAAAGTAGTTCTCCACTGTCTGGATTCCTGTGTGTGTGGGGGGGGGGGGGGGGGACGGAGTGAGTGGGGATGAGCAAAACATTTGAGTAAACAGAGCTCATTTTCATACCATCTGATCACCATTTGCTGAAGCATAATGACAAATTCCCCATCTGTTAAAAACAAACCTTTTGAGACATGTTTAGTCAAACAACTGTATCAAATTATTCAAATCCATGGAAAGGTTGTGAGCGTTCAAATTATCCTAGAGCCTACAGTGCAATACAAAACCAATCAATAACAGGGATGTGCGACAAGGCAATCCCTGGAGGGGGCACCATTTAAAGCAATTCCAATTGTGTGACTCAAGATGCCATGTTCAATGAAGTCTACCCTTACATGATGCAGAAATCACTAACTGACATCACATGAAAGGCTGATCACAAAAACATTTAGTATGCTTTAATAAAAATAAAAAAAATTGAAACAAAAATACTGTACTTGATGTTATGCAATTTACTAAAGCCAATCCGAGGAGGTATAATCCAAACCAACTAAGACAATAAAAACAAACAAACCAATATTACAAGGAATTTCCTTGAAATACATTGTGGTTCGCAGTAGGGCATTTAATCCTGGGGGGGAACAAACCAATCATTCACTCACCCACAGTCTCATCCCCACACGCCAGCCTGCCTCTCCAGTAGTCACTGGTGATGCGGTGCAGCGAGGCTAGGTAGTGGACGTCACACAGAGTCTCGCCCCAGGAAGCCACCTTGCTCTTGCTGTGTTGCCGCCACTGCAGGTAGATGGAGCGCAGCTGCCTGTTGAAGGGCGGTGGCTGTCGGAAGAGCCAGTAGGTGAAGAGCCACTGGAAGCGGCACTGGGTGTACTGCCTGTACATGGACTGAAGCTCAGTGTGGTCTGACAGGGTTCAAAAAGCAAACAAAATGACTACTACATCACCATACACTTCAACTTTCAAAAACCTGCATTTCCTTCAGGTCAACTAGAACTGGTTTAGTAGTTACTTAAACTAGTTACTCTAACTTATTACTTGGTGGAGCTTACACTCATTGGTTCTCCCAACTGTAGCTTGATTTGTTTTACCTCAATAGTAAAGTCACCTTAATTAAAGCCAATTAATAATTGTAAATCACCATGAAGCCTTATATGACGTTAAATGCCAGCAAAATGGAATAGCTTCATGTGGCAACTCCAAATCCCTAAAGCAACACAGGCTGCAGAAAGTGAAGAGGTAAGTGGAAAGGAACGAGAGGCACACTCAGAAATAAAATCAGCATTTCTAAGGACTTTAGTTCAACTCTATCTAAGTGCTGTTGCATTAAATGCATGTTAGTTTTACTCAGTTCTTTACTGTGCATGCTCATCAACAACAGACTTGGACTGCCCCCCTATAAAGTTTCACAGACCTTAGCTCTCCGTTGGCCTGACGAATTCTGCACAAAGCTGGTTACACTGTGGGAATCAGTCAGTTCCGCTCCATTTCCCAGTTAATCACAGGAGCATACACATCTGTGGCCAATGTTAAAAAATGACCAAACACACCAATCATTTGGTAAAGTGTGTAGAAGGCCACGGTCATCATATTGTGGTTGGTCGTGTGGTTGGCAAAAGAGCTTTCATCAATCAAAGTTGTGCGCTTGAGAGGATAAACAAAACCACCACGTTGGCACAGGCTTCAAACCAACAGAGAAGCCTACTGATTAAAAATAAAAAAAAACACAAGCAAAGCACAGGAGAGCACAATGCAGAGGACATACACGAGAAGTGTGAAACTTTTAATAATAGCTCAATTCTTAACTTACAAGTTAACTGTGCCCATCCATATCCACCAAGATGGGTGTTAACTAAACAACCTTACTAACCAAAAATGGATCAATTCTCCTCTCAATGTCATTATTCCACTCTTTAAGCCTGATTAGGAAAACAACCCTGAAGGAAACCAAACCAAGCACAGTGTCTAGAGCTCAGTAACAAGCACTCACAGCAAAGCACAAATCGATTAATTTTGCACCATCCTGCAATAGGAAAAAAGCTGCAGAGCAGAACAGCAGATTAATCAGAGCGTACACTGCAGCAGGTTTCATGACACGGATGCATGATTCTATAAGAGTCAGGTTGCCCACAGCACTCAGTGAAAGAGTGCCTCCTACCTCAGACAAGAAATTATAATAAGTTGCAAAACATGAAACTGAAATTAAACTGTAAATTGAAACAGAGTTGAATAAAACGTAGGAATAAAGGGTTCCGTGAACAGAACTTTAGCATCACGCCAATTACCATGCAAAACATTTGATGGAGATTTATTTACTGTGCGGTCCCCTATTTGCGGAGGGTGTAGAGTTCAGCCGGATGGCCACAGGGGGATCTGTGCCCTAATCCTCAGAGAGGAAACAAGTCATTGTGTCCAAAGCACGCCTCAGAATTCCTTCCCTCAAAGAGTCGCCTGGCCGATCAAAACCACTTTGAAGTGGCTCAGTAGTGCAAAAAATTGGATAACCTTATTTTTTTTCCCCTCAGAAGGCTCCTGACATTTTTGGTCAACGTTTTTATATTTATATTTTAAAAAAAAATGTTTTAAAACCCAGAACAAAGGGACAAAGTTCACACAAGGCCTTCAAACTGCTGCCAACAAGCACAAAAAAGCCAATACATCAGTCTCTCAGACATGATAAAGAATAAACACCATTTCTTAACCAGGAAGAAACCCTCAGCCCAAAACTGACCAAAGCCAAAGCTTTCTTGTACCACAATTGTTCATGGATCAAGCCTCATCAAACAATACAGCCATTGTTTAACTGGCTAAGACTGCTGAAAGAGGCATTTTTATTTAAATATATTGATGGCAGACATTCACTTGCTCTTCAAAAGCTACAAGAAAGTTTCATTGGACAAGTCTTTGGTCTGCCTTGGGCACTTGGAGTAGCTGCACCATGTTATTTTGCAGTATCTTACCATTTCTGTCGTGTTGGTTGAGAACATGCTGAAACACCAACTCAACACTTCCGTGATGTTCAACTGCCAGGTTATACAACTCTTTCCACTCAAACCTGACGATGTTGGCGTCATCAGACTTCTCTGAGGGACATAGAAACAAATGTAGGCTACCTTACTAAGCATTTATCTATGGCTAAAAAAAAAAAAACTAGAGGCCCCACATATCCTTTAAAAGTATATGCAAAAAGGGAAAACAGGTTTCTGTACAAAACAAACTTGTTGAGAAAAATGGTCTGGCAAAGCAGACTATCAGTTAAATCAGTTCACACTGCCACACAACCAAAATGATTAAGTGTTGCCATACCCTTTACTTTGGTCTCCAACACTTCTTGATCTACACCCCATAAAGGTTCTATTTCGATGCAGGGTAATCTGACCGAGGGCAAAGGCACATTTTCTTCTAAAACCAACCACTGAATCCAGTACTTGTGTGGAGGGTTAGGGATCTCTGCGAACAGTTTTTCTTGGAGAGATCTATTGCAGTGCAGGTTTCTGAACAGCGCTCTCCACATGAAGAGGAGACAGAAGGCGTTTTTGGCGGAGGCTGAGCATGTGGCTGTGGGGAATGGTACTCCAAAGGAGGCCTATGAGATGACAAAAGAGACGGCTTTGAGACAAAACAATATCCTTACAAAGGTGTACGGTGGAATGGTGCGGAACTGTGATGAACCTACCTGGAAGTGTTGCGTCCACAACGAGTTGCAGGAACTCACTCGAAACAGCGACCTACACGTGCTTCCAATCCTCAGCAAAGACATGGGGTCTAGCTCTCGCAAAATGAGAACGAGAACTTCATCGCACAGGTGTAACAAGTACGTGTTTGAAGTGCTCCCCGACTGTGTAATGTCTATCTCGCACTTATTCTCAACCTCAACTGAGGTGGCGGACAACAGGGAAAATTGTTCTTGCAACTCCTGCTCCCAGCTCACATGTAGAAGTGCCATTCTTGCCCACAGCCACGTCGAGGCAAGCTAGCAACAGCTTTTAATTATTTGGGAAATACCATTTGAAATTGCAGGTGGTTAATCTTGCTTACCTGGCACCTGTTAAAATGGTACGGCTTCCTTCACTAACGATCATGTATAAGGTGGTGTGACTAGAATGTCGAAAAGCCATGCCTATGAATTCATCACAATTAATGACCACGGATTCAAGGGAATTGTTTATTGAAATAAAAATAAATACAAACCCTTTCACGTTTGGTTGAATATTGAAACCAAATGTTTACACGTCACTGAACAACAATATTAAAAGAAGCTGGACAAAGAAAATGTAACATTTGTATTGTTGTGTTCAATTTAATATGTTGGTCCCAAAAGTGTACAATTTCCTTTTGAGAAAAAGATGTACATCACAATACAGTATCCTTACCACACACAACAAATATGCTCAACAAATAGGCAGACAAAAGCAGACAAAGATATTTCTAAAATATTTCAAGCATAAACTGCCCTGTTTTGGAAATTGATTTGGTTTATGACTAAATGATGATGTATGAAAAGAAACCTTTCAAGTTTCTATTCAAGTGCAAACTAATTTGGAAAGAGTTTTACCAGGATGCATCCTCACATCCAATACACCTCTGTATATTTTTGAACCCCTTGGATTACATTTTTGCAGTGATTAACCATCAGTTATGGTGTATATCGGCTAGATAAACCACGGTAAACTAAACACAGTGGTGTTAATCGGTCTTGAAGGTTAATTGTTTAATGTTCAAACATTCCCTGTTAATGCTGAGAAAAGTATGTGGAGCCTTGGGTTCACTGACTTTACTTTTGAGGCAGGTCCCATGTAGGAAAGTGATATTTTTGCTGCATTAATATTGTAGGTGGACCCTCTCACGCACTGACTGCAGTCCCTCCAGACTCTTGTGATTGAAAAGTGACTGAATTTCCTTAAAAAATTGCAGTGATTTTGAGTTAAATAAAACCAATTGTAATAAATGGAGAAATTCATGAATTTGCATTTTTTTTTTTTTTGCAGACATTTTGTGTTAACAAGAAAAAAATGCAACTCAAAAATTGCAAGTCCTTGAATTTGCTGGATTATTTGAAAAGGCAAGATCCCAAAATCCTGGAGGGAAAGATTAACACATTTTTTAAAGTAACCATTCAAAATATCACTGAAATGGCGATATGAGCACATTGTATAAACTTGTAATTGGTGAATACAGGTTTCTCTTTGGTATGGAATTTTTTTTTTGCCCAATCAAAACTACATTACGCTACTGCTTGGATCTACTAACTAGCACAGACCTACAGCCTCAATTAAAGTGTCTTTGCGCTGTTCTTCAGATCTGCAGGTGTGCATCAGATCTGTTGTTAGGAGGAGGTTTAGACCACTCATGGACAACCAAATCAGTTCATTCATAACTCTAACATCAAATGCATTAAGGTAAAGAGGGACATAGACTGCAATTCAAACTTCCAATTTTTTCTGTTTCAACTGGTTTTTGAGTTATTCCTGTGTGCGTTGAGTTACTATAATATTCGTCGTAAAGTGTACTGCTCCTTCACTGGTGACAACCTGTCCAGAAGCAGGAAAGACACCCCAGACTAGGATACTACCTACTACATACTTTAGGAGTTCAGCAGCACTGATGCCCCATAACTCTACCTGGAAAATGTGCATTCAAAAAATTAATAATACTGTACATTGTTTTTTATTTTTTAAAGGCAGCCAATTATATCACACAAGGTTCAATTCACTAAATCCAGGATTCACAAGGTAGTATGCCTGTTTGTCAATGAAAAGATTAAGCAGCTTGTTTTGGTATTTCAATCTGATTAAAATCAGGATATTTAATTGATTTTTAATGATAAATACAAAACAAATCACCACAGGGGTCACAAACGTTTTCTTCCAACTATATCCATACGATCATTTATCATTAACATAGTTTTTTCTTCTGTGTGTATCACAGTAAATGCAAATGAATTTACAAAATCAAGTCAATGACAGATGTAACCTTTCTGATTCTTCCAGCCTCTCAAAAAAAGATGTTTTAACAGTCTTATTCTATATTTAGTTCTCCATGATTCTGCAATCATAGCGCCTGATTTTTTTTGTTTGGCTCAACTTTTCATTATCAGAATAGTAGTCATGATGAATATAATTTATTTGAGCTCATCCTCTAAACACCCTCTCTCTATATCTGACTTGACATGTTTTAAACAAACTTGTTTCAGCAGTGCAATCGATCAACTTTACACCAGAGACAAGAAAAACAGAACAGTTGGCTACAAAAAAAAAACTAAAAAGTCAAACAACAAATTCAAAAATACAGCAAATTCAGATACTTGATAATTGAACATTTAATTTACAGTATAGAAATACAGTATTTTACAAAATTGCTTGAATATAATAATTGCTATGAATGAAACTAGATTTGATTGGGAAAGGTTCAATTCCCTTTTTAGTACACTGATGTTTACATTCTTAAATAGCTTGTGCTGAGATCTGAGGATCTTTCTAAAAGCAGGTTTTCCCTCATTAGCTGGCTTGCATCAATACATATTCACTGGGAGTCTGTTTATTATTCACTTTTGAGCACTACTTTGCAAAACATTTGATTTACATTTTGCATATTTCCGAATCAAATTGTACAAAGAAGTATGCTTCAGTATAGAAATGAATGGGTTATTTTCTTCTAAATGACTAACATTAAGGTATATGTTCGACATATCCCATAAATAAATATGCTTTAAGTACACTATTTTCCCATTCAGTTTGCTTTATATTTCCAGTTGGTGATGACCTGAACCAGCCCACCTTATGCCCACCCGATGCCCACCCTATACGCAGATACAGGTGGATTGACAGAAACTTGGATTTTGGATTCAAGCAACTACTGAGCCAGATTATTTACTTGCATTCAGATGCATAATGCTGCAAACACAGTGTCGCTTTATGGAGAAGCAGAGCTTAAACAAATCCCTGGCCAGCAAACGAATAACCCTTTTCATCTGATAAACCCCCAAGCAAGGGCTTCGGTAAGTTAGTCCATGTAATGATGTACGTACGATATGTATAAAACGGTTTCAACTGTTTTCGGTTTGAAGACAAAGGTATTTTATTTTTAAGTCAGACATATCTGGAATTTCAACATTTAAACACCAAATAAAACACATGAAAAAGAGTAAGAATACTTTCAGAGATGAGTGTTCAACATAATTTAAAAATATGTTCTGGATCTCTTTTTTTCAAATTATTAAAATGCCAAATATCCAAGCATAAAATATAATACGTTAAAAATAAACAGAAAATCCACCAAATCAAATTCTTAACAAGTGCATTAAAACTAATTTGTGAGTTAACACTCACCAATACTAATAGATGAATGTTCATCAAACTTCTCTCCACTAATATTCCCCATATTCGAGATGACGTGTTACATAACATGAAAATATCCAACAAGCAAATGTGATGCCAACCAACCAACTATTTCGTAAATCCTTTTTTTTCCCCAGAACTGGACGATAAACTAGAAAGTGTGAAGCGTGTGGACAAGCAACTACGTGCCGAATAGTGATTCGCGAAAAACGCCAGAGTGACAAACCTAATCACGAAAGACGCGTGCTGACCATTTTTTCCTCTCATGGTGCGCAGTCGTGTAACTACACGTACACGTAACGCAAACAGATTACCTGCGGATGCAGAGTAGCACTACATGACAAGGCACTGACTGAGGAGTCTGTATATTAGTTGTTCATAACTTAAAAACATATAACCATAAAACGTACACATACACATGGTATCTATTCTCAGAGATGTAAAACACTTAACACACACTTTTTTTTGTTTTGTTTTTGTGCTCATGTAACAAAAAATAAAAAAGGGTGACGAAATTGGGGTCATACTGTATTTGAGCATTTGGATGAACAGTCAGCAAGGAATCCATTAAACACATATTTCAAAACAGTCAGGGTGAGCCAAGGGAGAGGTGCTGAGTATTTCTTTACACAATAAGCCTTCAGGACATGAGAAAATGACAGGAACCACCGCTACCTTTTTTGTTTTTCACAGTTTGTGATCACAGTGTACGTTTGCTTGTCTTGCTACTTGTTCTCGTCAATTCTCCTTTCGCAACTCCACAAGCATCGGCACTCCTTCCTTTTACTCATTCACTTTCTCTCATCTCTCTCTCTCTCTCTGTCTTTCTCGCTCGCTCTTTCTCTATGGTCAGCTGGATGGGGAGGGAATTTCGATGATTGACTTAGGGGGGAGAATCCCAAAGCCGTGACGTCTTTGTCGATTCAGGCGACTCGGATCCGAGGCTCCTCCTCTATCTCCTGTCTTAAGCTGGTATAGGTCACTGAGGGTTCCAGGGGGCCGGACGTGGGTGTGTCTATGATGTTGTTGCCGCCGGCGTTACGGAACTGTTTGTAGACGCGTGGATCCTGGGCCACATAGGTGGAGGCGGAGAAGTAGAAGACGAGGCCCAGCGCCATGATGCAGAACGACAGCAGGTAGAGCCCTGAAAACTAGAGCAAGAGAGAGAGATAAAACATTAGTAGGAGGATTTGATACAGAGAGAAAGATAGCTTAATGTTACAGCCCAGACTCAGTCACGCAACTTTTTTCAAGCATTACGTCTTCAGTATAGCAGGACAAGTTACTTAACCATCAAGGGCACATCCAATTTCATTTTCTCTGGCATTTAAAAACCCATAGCATCTTGAATATCTTCCAAACAAATCCTTAATAGTGGTGTTTGACCTACAGTAAATCCTTCCCACTTAAAAGCATACCGGTATGTGTGACAGACTAGAAAGCACAGTATAGAGAAAGAAATCCCCCCTCAAAGACAGATGATGAATAAAAGGAATGTTATTTCAGACTGGGACAAGGTTTAAGAGTAAGCAATAACCAGGCTTGGATTTACATGTTTTATATCCTGCTTAAGCCATTTGTGTATTGAGAAAATGAACATTCATCAACTGCCTCTATAAGCCCACCATACAGTGCTGAGTACTGGTGTTTTTGAGAATGAGAAGAATCTTATTTTCTTTCCCGCCACTGTTCTCTTATACACATACTCACTGAAGACAGGTTAGACGATGGACTTCTGTCAAACATCCATAAAATACGCTTGTTCGTATACGGAGCTCTATATCTGGGCGAATGTCTATATTGAGACCCATTAAGGTCAAGTTGTGTTCTCAGAGGTACAGTACTGAGAGATGTTCCAAAATGGAATCCCTCCAGACTAGATACTAATAACATTTCTTCCCCATTATCTGCAATTGAGATAAATTAATGAGGTCAGCATTTAAGCTGTGCTTTGAAATATGCCTGGCAAAAACAGAGAAATAAATACAAGAGCCACATAACATCCAAAAAGGAAATGCACTTAATCGTACAATCAACGAATACATCATACATTTTCAGGCTGGGTTTGAAGCAGATCTGTCAATAATAGCCCTGATGCCATGCAAACATATTGACCACATACAGTACATATGCTGTCAAGTGTATGGGGGAGAAACAGGATATGAATTTTCATCTTTTGACGAAAGGCTTAGTGGTGAGAGGAATTTAAATGAATCTCAAGTCCACACAAAAACCAAGTGGTGAGGCTGTGATATTGACAAGACATACATTCCACATTCCAAGTTACCGTTAACCTTAAGGAAAGGGTGAGAAAGTGTTTGAAATTATACAAATATGTTAACATATTAACTTATACATGTTTACAGAATGTATACTGTAAATCCTCCATATGTGGCCAGGGTCTTTTATTTACTTAGGCTGCACAGCGTACAGGCCTTTATTTGGGGCCGGCTTGTATTAGGGGCGGCCTTTATTTCTTACTTATAATACGGCTCTTCAGAATGCTCCAAAAACCCAGCATACAGGGAACGTCCCCAGGACGTTAACAGGACATTGGCAAGGTCCCCAATCGTCCCCAATTGGTCCCCGCCACAACGTTTGCTAGAGGACGTTACCAGAAAGTTTTTGACGTTTGTAGCAAGTCTACGTTTGGTCCTTCTTTGACGTTCGCATGAGTCTTAAATCGGACTTTTAGGGAACATTATAATTTGGTCTCTCAGCACACGTCCCCAGGACGTCCTTCAAAAACGTCCCCGTTACCTTTACCTGTGGTCCTCATGCGTGACGTTCGCATGAGCCTTAAAACGGACGTTTAGGGAACATTATAATTTGGTCTACGTTTGGTCCTTCTTTGACGTTCGCATGAGTCTTAAATCGGACTTTTAGGGAACATTATAATTTGGTCTCTCAGCACACGTCCCCAGGACGTCCTTCAAAAACGTCCCCGTTACCTTTACCTGTGGTCCTCATGCGTGACGTTCGCATGAGTCTTAAATCGGACTTTTAGGGAACATTATAATTTGGTCTGTCAGCACACGTCCCCAGGACGTCCTTTAAAAACGTCCCCGTAACCTTTATCTGCAGGTCCTCTGCGTGACGTTCGCATGAGCCTTAAAACGGACTATTAGCGAACGTTATAATTTAGTCACTCAGCACATGTCCCCAGGACATCCTTTAAAACGTCCCCGTAACCTTTACCTGCAGGTCCTCTGCGTGACGTTCGCATGAGCCTTAAAACTGACTATTAGGGAACCTTATAATTTGGTCTGTTAGCACAAGTCCCCAGGACGTCCTTTAAAAACGTCCCCATAACCTTTACCTGCAGGTCCTCTGCGGGACGTTCGCATGAGCCTTAAAACAGACTTTTAGGGAACGATCTTATTTGGTCTCTCAGCATACGTCCTCAGGACGTCCTTTAAAAACGTCCCGTAACCTTTACCTGTGGTCCTCTGCGGGACGTTTGCATTCGGTCCTTCCAAAACGTCCCCTTGACGTCCTCTGATGGTCCTCTCTGAACCAGAGGTTCCGCTAGAGAAAAATGTTTTTCATTTGCCCGACATTTTAATGATAAGCCGGGAAAATATCTATTTCTGCTTCTAAATTAGCCTATTGAAGAAAACTGACGGCCTTCGTAGCTTAAATTATAACATAATCAGGTAGTTTAGAAAGCAACATGTTTATTTTCCTTAGTTTACAATGGGAAACAAAAACATTAATGTCTGATGAGCGTCAATAAGTGGCCTTTAATCGCAACCTGCTGTGGCGTTAAAATGAGCGCCGCAACATGGTCATTGCTCTGTTCAATGAGAGCAGAGATTCTTAAATTATACGACCCTCCTGTGAATCCTTTGCGACGCCTTTTTGCAGTGCTAACAGAACATTTTACTGTGACTATCAATTACCTTGCACCTTAGCCAAGATAACTTGTCACTCCATAACGACATAAACGCCCGACGTTTCGGCTTTTTTCTCTGGTGAAGCTGTTCGAACATCTAGGGCTTCAGGTAGGCTATTCAGTGTTTGGAAAGTTCACTTTCTACATGAACTAGTTCAGTTCATTGTCCATAATTCAAAATTTTGAACTAAGTTCACAGCTCCAATTTTCAATATGCTGCGAGTGCGAGCTATCATTTTTCCAAATCTCTGTCTCTCGGCTCCAACTTCGGCGCGCTCACGCACAGGCATAGACAGTATAGGCCTAATACAATGAAACGCGTTCAGACTCAACACTGCAGGTATTACAGGTTCATCCTCGTCAAAAGGTTTACCCTCATCAGTTGTGTTTGGCCTCTGAAAAAAAGCTTTTAAGGCTAGTCTGCTTGGCCATGTTGGATCCTTGTCACTCAGTTCGCTCCTCGTTTGAAACCGAGGGTTTGCGCTTTATTTAAAATGCAGCATGCATGTTGTTAAATAATTTTCTAACGGCAGATTAGCCTGTTCCTTTAAAACATAATAAGGGCAGTGCACGTTTGCTTTATAGGCCTAAATACCAGGATTGTTGTCAAATCCAGATTGTGTTTGCGAGACGGGATTTTTAAGAAATTCCAATCAGACAATTTTGACCCGTGAGCTCTACGTTCTGTTGCAGCATCTTTGAAGTCCTGCGGAAAGCTCAATGTTAAAGCTAGACACTTGATAGACCTTCCTATGTATGCATTGTATTGGAATCATGCAGACATTACATTTATAGCACAGATCAGTAGAGAAGCATTCATATTTATTTTATTTCATCATTCTTAGTTTGACTAGTTATTCTGCCTCCCTGCCCGCACGTCCGTGACGTGCCATGGATGTTAATTAAAAAAGGAATCATTACGGAAAACCCTCAATGCGTAGTGACTGAGATCGCTACAATATGCTTTTCCTCAAACCCTCGGAAAAAATGACTAAGTTTGTTGGCTGTCTCACACTGTGATAAACCTGTTAAAGTGACAAAATAATAATCAGACAGTGTTAGGACAGTAGGTAGCGAAGTGGTTTAGTAATAGGAAGGTTAACGGTTCGATTCCCATGCCTCGCAATCAAGTTTGTAAGCGCGTGTGTGTCTGTGTGTGTGTCTATGTATATCATATATGAAATGTGTAATATAAATTAACTTGAATTTGTGTGTGTGTGCGCCCTGTAAGCAAAATGACGGCTCCGTGATCTATTATTATTTTATTTTCATCATTTAGCTCAGCAAAAACGGTCGTGCTGCTACGTCCGCGGTGCGTCCTTGAATAACGTCCCCAGGATGTCTAAAACACGTTTCCCAGATGTCACCACAATGCCCTCAGGACGTTCTTGCAACTTCCTGCAGAACGTCCCCAGGACCTATAGAAACACGTTCCCCAGACGTAACCACAATGCCCTCGGGACGTGCTTGCAACGTCCTGCATAACATCCCCAGGACCTATAGAAAACGTTTTCCAGTTGTCACCGCAACGTCCTCGGGACGGTCTTGGAACGTCGTGCAAAACGTCCTTGAGTTGTCAAGGGAACCATACACATTTACGTTTTTAGAACGTTCAGAGAGACCATTACAGGACGTCGAGGGGACGTAATTTTGCTTACAGGGAAGTTACGTTGATTTGGATGGGGCACCCCAACCTTCGCAGGGTCTGTTATTTCTTGATTCGCCACTGCATAAAGTTAATGGCAACAGGTTTTGTGCTTCTAATTCATATCATTCCGCAAGTAGTCCGGTCATTTAACGTAGCGGAAAGTCATTGTAACTTGAAGTCAGCAAGTAATGGGTTGCTACACAACACCTGAAACTTCAGAGCTCTATTAGCCAGAAGAACAATATTTTCTTAGCAGAAATCACGAAACACAACAAGATCATTAAAAAGAGGTATTTTGGAGGAATGTCTTCTATTGTTTTGGGAAGTAACTGTATAATACCAAATTCGCTTAGTTAGCTGAAACATTTATTTTTTGATTGCAAACAGCCCATGAATTTATCAGACAACATTAAACATGAGGAGAACATGTATTTATGAAATGTATTAAATTACATTCTGATGACTGCTTTGTTCTGATGGACTGATGCTGGTAGGCTACAGTAAAACAGGCTACCGGTACCTTATTTTACCCCCGGCCTGTATTCATGAATCCCGGTCTTTATTTGAAGATTTACGGTATGTATTTTTGCAAATACATTCCGGCACAAACGGTACATTGTCCTTAATGTAAGGGATGCTCACATTAAAACTCAAACCATGTTTTTGGGGGTGAAGGCCGAAAGATTGTTCAACCTGCCTTGCCATTGGTGGCATAAGATATTCAAAAAAGCCCTTCTGTCTCTATTCCCAGTTTCCTATAATTAGCCACTCCTAACACAAGTGCTAACATGTACTATATTAAGAAATAGCACAATAACTAGGTGTTCAATTTTAATGACTTAGTCACCGTTCCAACAGCAAATAACTCTTTTAAAGTCACTTCTGAGTGGGTTTTTTGATTACATTTTGCACATCTTCGTTATATAATGCCCTTATTGGGAGACAACAAGGACTCAAGAATATGCTTGAAAGCTCCAGGATTCCAGGGTGCCACGTCAATTACGAGGCGGTTGCCTTTGGGTAAAAGCAGGCTTCACTTTTCTGTCGCCTAAAAATACAAAAAGTGCCAATGTGTATTTTCAGCTGGTTTCTTGAAGACAAGCAGCTGCAAAATCTTCAGTAGCCCATTGAGACTCAAAAGCCCTTTCAAATAAGCACAAAGAATCAGTCAAACTTACTATGAGAACCTTGTGAGACTACTAAATAGAACCATAGAACCATGGTATCTTCAAATGGTTTTGTATTAAATCCTACAATTCAACCTATTATCCAGTGTTACTCAAGCATAGCTTTTTGTAAAAATGTTCAAATGTATTAAGAACTTTACCAATAGTGCCAAGACATATCACCAAGCTTCATTATCAATGACCATGTGTGGCTTAATACCTTAAGACCAAAGGAACTTTTCCTAAAGGGAGAATTCGGACAAAGCATATTTATTTTCAGCTGTTCATAGACTTGCTCCCATTTGTCTTATTCCAAGGGACCAAGGGACTGGCACAGATCTAGCCGCATCTGTTCAGGGTCCTCCTCTAGACCCAGAGGCACAGAAGAACAAGGCACGCCATTATGGATCTTAACAAAGATACTAAGAAGGCTTCTATATCTTCTAAGAATGCAAACCCCTTTGCTCGGGTCCTTCTGCCTATAACGCAAAGGGGAAATATCTCCCTTGTGTGGATTGTACAATGGCTGTGGAGTTTGTCCAGTGAAGCAGCCCTTAAGCACAAGGCTATGTCCACAGTGGCTGGGCCAAATGGAGAACCTCATCATTTCTGTTGGTCTTGTGAGAGGGAGAAGGAGCCAGAGCTACACGCTCCACCACACCTCAAGATTCTGAGCCCACTAGTGAGAGAGGCGAGAAAGAGAGGGGGGGGGGGGGGAAGAGAGGGAGAGAGAGGGAGGGAGGGAGAGAGAGTGGGAGGGAGGGAGGGAGGAGGGAAAATGAAAGGGCAGAGAATAGAGGTGATAGCACAGGCAGGAACAAGAGAGGGAATGAGGGACTTGTGAGCGGAAACAAGAGAAGTTAAAAAAACAAATGAGAAAGAATAAAGTGACAAACGCCTGAAAAAAGAGGAAAAGAACATCTAGGTGAAAGACAGAAAGTGCCACAAAAAAGAGGGATATAGAGTAAGTAAGTGAGTGAGCATGTGAGTTAGTGAAAAAGTGATGCCTGCCTTATTCTGCCTTTGCCAAAGGGCATTTGTGTTTTAAGCTGGAGATGAATGTAAAACCTCTTAGCCAGTCCTAACAACACTTGGTCACAGCACATACGCTCTTCTCTCTCTCCAGGGGGCAGTGTAAGTGTCTGTGATGTTTGAAATAAGTAAAGATGAAAAATGAATCACCAGGGGGGAAAATCATCAATTTTGATATTTCCATCCTCTCCCTGAAACATGAACTTGACACCTCTTGCTCTTAACTTAACTTTCTGGACAATAGGGTCAAACTCTGTATCTGGTTTTCACACTGGGAATGGTAAAGCAATACTTAGACAAAGCTGGATATAATCAAAAGAACAACTCTCAAACCTCGCAATCCCCGTCACTACCTCCCTGTAAAAAGATGTGGTCAGGTTTTTAATATTTGAAATCCATGTTCATGTTGGACCACCAGTTTGGACAGCGTGAGGTGCGCCCAGACCTCGGTGTATCCAATCTAAGAATAACAAAGCATCACCGTGTCAACGCCAGGCTCCTCCCTTTACTATTACAGGTCGAGTCAAAACAGGTTTTTGGGCTTCAGAGCAATCCAAAGTAGTTGTTCATCAAAATAATGTAAATAATTGAAAATCCCTAAAGGAAATATGCAGTTCATGTAAAACCTGAAGAGGAGGCAGGTGGAGACTAGGATGGCCACAGAAACTCTAATCTGAAGTCACACAATTAGTTCCCCTTGCCTTGTGAAGAAAAAGCAATTGATCACAACACAACAGGCAAGGCTCTATTTATGTGGCCCTAGCATGTCATGTTGCCACATGCCTGCAGGGTTTTAATTTAGCCCTGGCTAAAAGGAAATATCCCAAAGAGGGGTATCAATACAGACAGCAGGGAATGAATTAGGCAGATGGCTCTGTCAAGACCATTATTAACATGTGGCGTAACGAGTCCACAGACCACATATCCTTCCTTCTCTCTCTGTCTGTCTTTCTGTCCCTCTCTCTCTTTCTCTCCCCCTCTTTTTCTCTCTCTTCCTCTCCCTCTCTCACTCTCTGTCTCTACCACCCCCCCCCCCCCTCTCTCTTTCTTTGGCAATGCGGACGGGAAAGATTACAGATGAAAAGCAATAACCAGCACCAGAGGGGAATATATTCTGCTTAAGCCACACTGTGCCGGCATACTAATTTACATCTATCAGCTGCAGCAGTCTCAGTCTCCCCGCACACGATGATGGAATGGAGTCTTTCTGAGGCCAAGGGGCACAAGAGGCACCCTGCTCTGCGAGTCCATAAAACCCAGGGGATAGCCGCCATGTGGGGCTTCACAGTAAAGAGCCATGGGGGAGAACTGAAGCCCCATCCACCAGCAGAGCTCTGCCGATTGTGCAGTGAGTTACTTCAGTGCATAATCCTGGGAGTGTGGAAGAGATCCTTCCAGCTCTAGAGGAAATCTTGGTAACACTTTCTATGAAGCCCAGCTTTATAAGGCCCTATAAGGACATTATAAGGGCCTTAATAATGACTTATAAAGTAGCTATAAGTCATTGTAGCAATCGCTATAACTACGTATAATGTCTTCATGATGACTCATAATCACCTTTATGATACATTATATCAGTTCATTATGAATGGTTATAATTAAAGACGGAATAATGCATGATAAATGTGTGATTGTCAGGTAACACTTGCTATGAAGCCTGCCTTTATAAGGTCCTATAAGGACATTAATGATGACGTTTAAAAGTAGCTATAAGTCATTGTAGCACTCTTTATAACTATGTTTAGCATCTCCACAATGACTCATATCCACTGCTCTGAAACGTTATGTCAGTTCATTATAAATGGTTATAATCTAAGATAAAATGATGCATTATAAATATGTGATCATAGGTTTCTGTGGGTATGGGTAAAACATGGCAATAATGATGTGCCCTCATTTGGCTAAGGTCTGCATTCGGGCAGTTGACAAACTTCGCCATCGTGGACAAATGAGGGTTGGTGGCCGTCACTGTTTTGTTGTACTAGATGATATAAAATCTTATATCTGTTCATAACAACACCACCCTTTTGTCACTTTACTTAAAGCTGACAAAGTCCACTTGTAGGATCTTCTAAAAGTTTATAATATTCTATGTCTGTATAGCAGCCTAGTCACCATACTAATAACCATTAATGAATATGCATAATATATCACAAAGGTGGTTATGATGTGCCGTGAAGACCTATATACATAGTTATAATGAGTGCCACAATGACTTAACTAGTTTTTAAAGGTATTATGAATGTTCTTATAGTGCTTCATATATGCAGGCTTCATAGGATTCATGATTACCCACACAAACCTATGATCACATATTTATAATGCATCATTTTATCTTAAATTATAACCATTTATAATTAACGCCATAACGTTTCAGAGCAGTGGATATGAGTCATTGTGGAGATGCTAAACATAGTTGTAAAGAGTGCTACAACGACTTATAGCTACTTTTAAACGTCATCATTAATGTCCTTATAGGACCTTATAAAAGCAGGCTTCATAGCAAGTGTTACCCGACAATCACACATTTATAATGCATTATTGCGTCTTTAATTATAACCATTCATAATTAACTGATATAATGTATCATAAAGGTGATTATGAGTCATCATGAAGACATTATACGTAATTATAGCGATTGCTACAATGACTTATAGCTACTTTATAAGTCATTATTAAGGCCCTTATAATGTCCTTATAAGGCCTTATAACGCTGGGCTTCATAGAAAGTGTTACCGAAATCTTCATACTGGGTATTCTTCAGGAAACATAGGCAGTGAAATGTTCATGAAATCTCACTTTCCTATCATCATGCCTGTCTCATGAAAGGTGTTCTCCAAACAGCCTCCAGGAAGGGAAACTTGAAGCTTGTGTTGTTGTATTCTGTTTGATGTGACAACTTCACTGGACCTTTTTTAAAGTGAATCTCCCATTCTTTTTATATGAAGATGTTTGGACATCTTGTATTCAAAGAATACAATATAGAGGAAGAAAACAATACAATTTACAGCAGACATGTGAAAAACTGTTCCACTTCCCAAAATACATTTTTGGCCTACTTTGAATCAAACTGACACGACTCCACAACCAACCAACTAATCACCAACTAACCAACTAATGTACCAGACATCCATGCATCTATCTATTTATCTCTCAGCAAGGCCATCAGTCCATACATGATTCATTTAATCAATCCATCCATCCTTTATCAATTCATTCCAAAGTTTATACATCCCATAATCCATCCGTCAAGCCTTCCCTCTCCCATCACTATCTACTGTATGTGTGCAGGATGTTGTTTTTGAGCCATCTCCTGTCTGTACCACGCGCTTTGGCTGACTGTGCTCTCCTCAAAGCCTTATGAAAGCAATAAAGTTGGATTAAGTTTAGTGTCTGCTGTGTGCTGGTGTGAGGCTGCTGAGAGAGGCTGCTTATTAGCAAACGGATGTGTGATAGAGAATGACTCAGAGACATCCTACATTCACCTCAGGAGTACAGGTAACAGAAAGAAAGAAAGAAAGAAAGAAAGACAGAAAGGAAGAAGGAAAGGAAAAGAATGAGAAAAGAAATGGATGAGACTAAAATACGGAAATGACAAAGAAATAATCAGAATAAAATAAAAGACAAGATAACAAACAAAGCCTGAAGAAAACAGAATGGGCCGTAGACACACTAATGAAACATGTAGTCCATATGAGGCAGATATGATTATCTTTTTTTCTCCTTCTGCAGTGGGAGGCACAATAAAACCAACAAATGAGGAGTGGTTCGATGATCCTTACAGGTAGTTAGCGGAACATGTGCTGTGGAAATAAAAGGAATCCTGACACGGAGAAGAATATTAGCCCTATACCCATAACTCCCTGAACAACAGAGAATGCTTCGATCGGTGCAATTAAACCCAAGAGACTGTGGCTGAAAGCAGACAGCACTGCTATGGTGCTGAGGATCCAGGCGCATAATAAAAAGCTTTGTGCGCGCTGCTGAAACACTACTACACACAACAATGTGATCAACGGCCACATGCATGGTGGCTTCATTAGAATGTTGCTCCGCTATTCAGATAATGGCAAACGTCTTTCAAAGGCATAGGAAAAATGATTAATTAAATTTTTACATACCATACCGAGGTGATTGCACTAATGCATCTTATGAGATGGGGTGTTCTCGACTATACCGTATGGACGGAGATAAACTAAGAACGCCAGACGCAAGAGCTAAGGCCTTGATAAACTCTCATAGTCCTCAATCACAAAAACTCATCAATACCAAATACCAAACACTAAACATGCATGGCAAGTCAATGTCATATAAGTCACCCTAAATTCTCTCTCATCTTTGATTTTAAACTCCTTTTCCTCATGCAGGTGGCCCGAGACCCAAGGCCTGAGAATATCAATGCCACCTGAGAGCCTATCGCAGCCAGAGCCGTTAATATGCAGCTCATTTATTCATAAAACATGATCGATCCATGGGGCTAATTGGAGACCCCTGACCGGTCCCTGTCGATGGACTCTCTATGAAAATGAATGAGCTTATTGATGCCAACAAAGACAAAGTCTTTCCTGTCTCTCTCAGGAGGTCAAAAACAATTAATGTATGAGGCTAGAAACAAGATGCGAGGTTTGTTCAAACGACGACGCAGATCAAACAAAAACGGCCAGACAGATCTGTTTTTTAAGCTGCTGCTCAATATGCTCTCCCTTATCAGAAGTGTTTTGCTTTAAACAGTCCCCTTCATTATCTAACAATAAATATTAATGCTCTCATTTTGTGATTTTTTAACCTCCACCGGTTCATTTACCTTGCATGAGGTACTGTTAGCAGACGAGGAGCTAGTACAGCTATCTCTACACCGAACAGCTTTTCTCTGGAATCTCCTCAAGATTTTGTAAGTCCTATTCTTTAGTAATGGCAACGAAAAAGTACATTCAAGGTCAGCATAGTCTTTTTTGTGTTCATTTGCCTGCTCTCTTAGGGCCTCGCTTCTTGGGAGCTAACAATAGCCTTTGCCGTTAAGTGCAGAGAAAATTGAATTGGTTATTATAGATGGTCTTAGAATATCAGCTCATGGGAGTGGGGGAAAACGATCCTCTCTGAATTCCAATAACCCAGAGAAGTCACTCCGCTGGCCGCTCTTTCACCACACCTCCTCCAAGGCATTGTGTGTGTGTGTGTGTGTGTGTGTGTGTGTGTGTGTGTGTGTGTGAGCAGAGGTGTCTCTCTTGGAAGCAATAATAGGAATAATTCACAATGTATAACTTTCAGCACATAAGGTGGATGGAGGTCTAAATACATATACCTGATTATCACTTTCCAATTACACAGATACTGCCTTTAACAAGTGGTACAACAAGCACTGCAGCTGTTGCTAATGCTATGCTGATGCATTCATCTCAACTATCTAGACTCTCTAGAACTACTAGGCACCCCAAATCTGGGCATTCCTTTCGACCACAAAACTACACTACAACTATGAACTCTGTTGCCGATTAACCACAGAGACTAAACAGTACAAGTGACTTCCTCCCAGGCCCCAAGGCTATCCAAGTGTCAAGTTCTAGTGTGGGCGCTATGATGTCCCGCTCACAATGCAGCTCTGAGCTTACAGCCACTCCCTGAGCTACACTCATAAGCTAGAGGAAATTTCAGGACACCGTAAAACTAGCTTACCTGACAGCACATTGGCTGAGCCACAAGCTCAAGTTCTCCTCTTGTGATTCATAACACCACAAAAATAACCAAAACAATACTGTAAAAAATCTCTGTCTATCTTATCTAAGGGCTCGACTATGAAGCCTTCTCACCTGCCTGTAGGGCTTGAAACGTAATGTCTGGGGGCTTTTCCTCTGTACATTGCAGTCTTGCAGTCTTGTTTCAGTTGTTGAGTTTAACTACTTTAGGCTTTCAAAGCTTTCAACTCATAGGAACTTTGCTTGGCACTGAGAGTGGTGGTCATGATTCAAGCTGAAAGTCACCATCAATGCGTTTAAGATAAGCCGTAATTCACTTACGGGTGTGGAAATCACTTATTGTTTTCATTTGACGGGGGCACAAAAGAGCTTGTCGCAGGATAATTTATGGGCTGGGATGGATGAGATAAATCTGTCTGCCCCGGCTTCCTGCAAAACACCACCACCACCCTCAAGAACTCCAGAGAATTGGACCAAGGAGGGTGTGTGTGGCTGGAACACATTGACATGCACTAGGCAATCCTTTTAATTTCACATTCACTATCCTCTCTCTCTCTCTCTCTCTCTCTCTCTCTCTCTCTATCCTCTCTTCCTTTTTTCATCTATTTCATTATGGGTCTCTCTCCATCTCTCCCTTCATACATCTTCCTATATTTCTCTCTTTCCTTTCTCTATTTCTCTCTAGTTTTTCTAAATGCATCTCTCTCCCCAACTGTCTCTCCCTTTTTTGGCCGGCTTGTAATCTGTGTTACTGGAATGGCACAGCACAAAAATGCTGTGTTTGTCGTGTGGCATGACTAATGGCTGTGTTAGGAGGTTGCCTGAATGCCAGTGATGAACGGGGATGAACGCTCCCATTGTGGGTCCGCTGGCCTCCTCACCTCCCCCTCCTCCATATCAGCACATGCCCCCTCCACCACCTATGGAGAGGAGCTCCATAAATCCCATGATAAATCTGTGCCCTCTGTGCCCAGGGGTGATGCCAGTGGCACACTGCCAACATGGTCACATTTTTGTTTTGTGCTTTCTTTCTTTTTTCCTCTCTATCGCTCTCTCTCTCTATCTATCTATCTATTTACTCTTTCTCTCTCACACTCATGCACTCACTCTCTCTCTCTCGCTCTCTCTCCCTCTCTCTCTCTCTCTCTCTCTATTGCTGGCCCACTCAGAGACACAGAGGGAAGGACAGTTAGATAGATAGAGAGAGAGAGACAGAGAGAGAGACGGAGAGAGGGAGGGAGGGAGAGTGCCAGTCCCTCCTTTTCATTTCCCATGTGCCCACTGAAAGAGTAGCACTCATCCAGAGGGTACTCAGGGTAGCTTTCGCTGCAGCAGCGCCGAAAGACAGATCGATGTGAGCCCCATTACCACAGACAGAGTGCATCCCTAGAAGTTGCACCAGAAATGTAAGATATCAAATGAAGGAGGAAAAGAAGGAACAAACTACGTATAAAACAAACAAAGGAAGACAAAGATAAAGCAGATACAATTAAACAACAGCCAATAAATATCAAGCAATTATAAAAAACAACTGCAACACACGGTCTTACATGGACACAAATCTAGAATCTCATCAGTACATGAAGGAAATATATACATTCAACAACCCAGCATAGCACAATTAAGGCATCCAGCACAGATGGATCTAGACTACCCTACACAGTACAGTACAGAGATTATAGACGTCATATGTATACGACTATAGACAGAGTGGCAACTGCAAATGAACAAAACAAATGAAACATCCTGTGCTCTTGTTGCTCGGGTGTCCTAGCGACACCAAGGTCATGGGTTCAGTCCCCAGGGAGCTCACACACACACACACACACACACACACACACACACACACACACACACACACACACACACACACGCTGATGAGGAGTTCATCTGCGCCGCGAGTCTCTCTGGAGAGGAGCATCTGCTGCATGCCCAAATGTAAATGTGTAAGGACATGGAGCTCAACATGGAGCTTGTGTGGAGACTGTCAAACAGCGTGATCCAGTAGCTCACAGCTCTGAGGGGTGAAGACAGGCATGACCACAGCAGCACGCCAAGCACAGAACACCGAAAACAGCGCTTTAATTCAGCAGCTCACGGTGTCATTTCAATGGGGGAATTTCTTTAGTTTCTAATATTTTCACATTTAAGGCTTATATGTTCTGATATGTTTTCATTCTTTACTTAATTCAAATGTTCAGCTATCCATATAGCTACTTGTTGAACCAATTTCCAAATGGCTTATTACATGGCCAATTACATTACTTCTAACACCACTCCCACCATAACTGCCACTACTAAAGCATAGGATAGAATGGAGTATAGCACAGAGACACCCAAAGACTGGCACCCACCACAACATAGAGATGTACAGTCTGCAGCTACACACAAAGAGTCACTGAGGGCCTAACAGAGACACTGGATTACCACACAGACCAGCGGGTAAGAGAAACACATGACCCGAACCAACCTTGTACTGGAAGAGGAACAGGCCACAGAAGAGGCTGTAGAGGTCAGCGGTGAGCAGGGAGAGGTTGACCGCAGTGGCGCTGGTCCGCTTGATGACTATCGGCATGAAGCTATACAGGCCGAACATGCAGGCACTGAAGCCAATGTACAGCAGACCTGTGTTCGAAGAGCGAGAGATGGAGAGATGAAGAAAGAGAGATGGAGAAAGAGAAAGTTAAATGAGGCGGAATGCACACTGAAAATGACCAAATCTACAAAACAAACACTCAGATTGCAAATAGTCTGACCAGAGAGGCAAAGGGTGGTTTAACGGAGGACTTCTCTCTGATCTCACAACAAAATAATTATTTTACAGTAACAGCAACCAAACAAAGGGCTTCATACATCTGGGATAACCTATCACGCTACCTGCTGTGAGGGAGAAAACTTTTCCTGCATTGTCTATGCATCCCCACCAACTTAGGCACAACTTCTGACTTAATCTTAAAAGGACTGTAGCACATATAGCATCTGTTAATGTACACATATGAATGTATGAATTGATCCTTACAATATGGGCAGTAGTAGTCTGAAAGTAATGACGAAAATCGAATTCATGACAATCTCAGGTGTCTGCACAGGACTGACTAGAGTCCCACTAGTTCTGATGCAAACTTCTGAAAGGGATATTTTGGGTTTGGGTTTATTTTCTTTCCATCTAATGTATTCAGGATCACAGCAGCCACTAAGAGAGGAGAGGGCCGTCAAAAGCTAAACCATTCAGCTGCCATTAATGACCACTTCAGGTTGATCATCATCATTGCTGCTATTCTGGGTATTTTCACATATGGCTTCTCTCACATGAATCTAGGAATCAAACGTTAAACGATACAAATTGATAATACGTATACTATTGCATTGCAAGCTTGCTCTCGTGTGACCCTCATATCCCCTCAACAGGTCCAAGGGCCACTTCCTTGTTTCAGTTTGCCTTCCACATGTATACTGATGTATGCTCAATGACTATGTATGTATTTATGTCTCTTTAATAATTACATTTTCTTACTGTTATTACTCGTTTCTGTTAAATTGTCAATTGTCAAACTGAAAGAAGTTCCTGTATCTGTAACATACTCAGGGATATAAAGCAAATTATTTCTTTCTCTGTGCAATATAATGGAAAAAGCCATATACAAAATACTATGCCAAGTATACAATATATATTTTTTCATGACACATAGTTGGCTTTGAAGCATGTGTAACTTCTAAACACAAAACTGCGTCATGACCTAAAGTGCTGTATATCATTTGAATATACTGTATGTCAAGGATATCGCAGACTCTGTGTTTGGCTGGTTGTTATGACAACCGGAACTGAAAAATGCCTGTGTATCCAGAGTCTGCGTTACACAATGGCCATTGTACGGCCGTCTCTTCCAGGTGCAGTATGGCTTCAAGAAAACATCCCATGAAGGTCAAGGATTGCGCAGGGAGTGTCGTAGCTGGCAGGCCAAAAAATAAGTGCTGAAAAATAACTCACACACACGTTCAGGCACACACGCACAGACACACATGATGTTTCTCTTTCACGAGTACCAACCAAACACACATGTGCAGAAACACACACAGTTTTTTTCTGTCATACACACGCACACACACACGAGCGCACACACACTCACGTGCACGCATGCACAAACGCACGCACGCACGCACGCACGCACACACGCACACACGCACACACACACGCACACACACACACACACACACACACACACACACACACACACAAAGGGTCCTTGAGCCCTCTCCTACAATACATTTTACATGAGCAAATCCTCATTACTTTTCTAGGCCAGCTCACACTTGGCTGAGGGAGAGACATGCTCCTGGCACAAGCTGAGCTGTGATCCTGGCAGTGGCTAAGTCTGGTAATGACAAAAGGCCCTAAGGCCACTGGAATCACGGGCGGGCCCCTGGGGACCACGCCACATGCTGCCACTGCCCCAGGCCCTGTCCACACTTCCCACCGGGGAGCCACGGAAGCAATGTTTGGTCGAAACTGTCTTAGCTTTTTTTAGGGATACAGTGTAACCCCCGTATCTGCTGATTTGGTAACCAAGGTTTTCCACAGTAAATCAGTGGTTTACTGTGGTCTGGAAATGTTAAGTGGATTTCTTAAAAGGTAAATACGTTTTCAATGCTGCGCCACTCTAAGTAGACTTTCCCCACCATTGCGTTTAATGCAAGACTTGTGTCTTTAAGTCTCTCTCACATTTCTCATGTATGTCTGTCCTTGATTCCTCCTTCACGTTGCATTCCCCCCTCGTGTATTTCAAGTTTTATTCAAAAAAAGGGGCTACGATGTAAAGTAAGGAAGGAAGGAAGGGAAAAGGTGTTGTGTACAAGATATTTTTCATTGCTTCATTGTCCACCACAAACAGCTGATTTCAGGTGTGTGTGTGTGTGCATAGCATATTGATATTTTCCATCATATTGTATTGAATACCCTGTCATATCAGACAGCAAGTATCAATTTTTAAATATGTAGTCATTAATATTTAAAAATGGGCATTGATTCCACTCATAGACTACAAGGATATAAAACTCAATTGCTTTCACTGAACTGTTTTTGAAGTTAAAAGCTGAGAGAAAAATCCATCAAGTGACATGATGCATGGCCAAAAACATAACAAATCACTACTCATTGTAAAATATCAGTGAGTAAGGAAGGCTTCTTCCAATGGAGAGAGTAACACTGCTGAGCCACGTTTCTGAGAAAAATTGAACCTATTTGATGCAATTTATTTATTATTTGCTATCGCTCAAACATTGCAATTGGGACAAAATGTTCCAAAAAATTTAGCCCTGTGAAGCCTAGTCCCCCCACCTGTGGTTTATGCAACGTGCCTGCTCACGCTTACGTCAGTCGTGTGTGTCCACTGGGGAGAGGAGGGAAGCATGGAGAAGGGATGAAAAAGGAGTGTGAAACTGATTTCACTCACCTATCTGCCAGTTCCACTGCACCCTCAGAAGCTGCTTGTGCTCCATGACAGCCCTACAGAGAGAGAGAGAGGGAGAGAAAGAGTGAGAGTCAGAACACAGTCAGATATGCAGGGGCAAAGAGGAGTAAAAAGAGCGAGGGAGGGAAATAGAGGGGATTAATGACCACTATGAGCCAGACACAGTGGGGCGATCGCACGAAGAAAAACCGAAGAAGAACAAAATCGAAACCATATTCGTTTTCAGCAGTCCACAGCGATCGTCGGTCAGAGGCACGCAAAGACAAATCGACACTGTCTGGGCGGAAGCGCTCGACCTACACTGCGGAACGTTTCCCAGTGAATTCTAGTGACAGGATCATCAGTTTCTTGGGGAGGTCTCGGATCCCCAGGAACAACAGCTACACAGCCGCCACAGCATCTCTGTGTGTTTCACACAAGAGGGAGGGAGGGAGGGAGGGATGGAGGAGATGCACCATCACGTTGCCATCACCATGACATGTTACCTAGGTTACTGCCATGTCTGTATGCTACGTCAGAAAGAAGCAGTGGCGCGAGGCGGGCTCCACATGCTTGGAACTTTTTTCACGGTCTAAAGACAAATTTGGCATGTGTAGTGTGTGTGTGTGTGTGTTTGCAGGTGTACAGTATCAGTGTGGTATGAGTGAGTGTGTTTGTGTGTGGGTGTGTGTGTTTGGTGAGAGTCTTCCTCTCAGGTGTGTGTGTATCATTGTGTTTGTGCTTGCCTAAGTGTTCACAGGTGCATGTATATGTGATTGTGCGTGTTAATGTGTGTGTTAATGGGTGTGTATTACTGTGCTCATGTGTGTTTGTTCGTGCTTACTAAAAACTCAAGAACAGAGGCCACACAAGTGTGTCAGCCCAAGTGAAAGCTGATCCAAATGCATTCTATACTGCTCTGATCTGACAACAATTAAAAATGCATGGATCACATAGGAGCCCTTTGGCACCAAAACACACAGAAATCATTGGTAGCATTTGTTGGAGATGAGCACTGTTGAGCACCCAGACTCAAGCCAAATGAGTGCATCATTAACATGGACGTGTCCCTTGTGTGAGTGCGGATCATTCTGATGGAGTGCGGCTCTTTTCCCAGCGGGACCTGCTGATGGCCGTGCGGATGGCACGCACCCCAGGACCCAGCTGGTTAGCCGACGGCATTCAAGGCCAGGGTCTCTTTTGAGGGATCCGCGGCTGGCACAGACCAGCCTGCCAAACGATTCTGTGCGGTGGAAATATAGCCACAGAGATCTGAAGCGACAGCTAAGTGGTCCAGTTGGCTTTGGGAGTTTGGCATTGGACTTTTTTCCAAAGGAAGTGTTCCGGGTTTCTCCAGCCAGTAGTTGGCTGTCACTGGTGCGTATTGTTCATTGCTAACATGTTGCGATGAGCCGTTATGGGTGTGGAGGATGTTATACTGTCCATATGCTGGAGCTGCCTGTTACTTGTGTACTTCACTGCTCCACACTGTTAACTCAATGGAGTTGTCCAAAACATGTGCTAAATGTATTTATTCATTTATGTATTGGGGCTGTTATTTGTGTTCAAGATTTTTCACAGCATGTTTGGCTTGGCAGTAAGAAATCCGCACTATGCCACATGCTAACATGTTTAAAAGTTAAAGGTTTGTTGGGGTTACATGTCATACTCCATCAGTGTTACAAACAGAGGGAGACACACTGCCATCAGTGTTACAGACAGAGGGGGACACACTGCCATCAGTTTTACAGACAGAGGGAGACAGACAGAGGGAGACACACTGCCATCAGTTTTACAGACAGAGGGAGACAGACATAGGGAGACAGACATAGGGAGACAGACAGAGGGAGACACACTGCCATCAGTGTTACAGACATAGGGAGACAGACAGAGGGAGACAGACATAGGGAGACAGACAGAGGGAGACAGACAGAGGGAGACACACTGCCATCAGTGTTACAGACATAGGGAGAAAGACATAGGGAGACAGACATAGGGAGACAGACAGAGGGAGACAGACAGAGGGAGACAGACAGAGGGAGACACACTGCCATCAGTGTTACAGACATAGGGAGAAAGACAGAGGGAGACACACTGCCATCAGTTTTACAGACAGAGGGAGACAGACATAGGGAGACAGACATAGGGAGACAGACAGAGGGAGACACACTGCCATCAGTGTTACAGACATAGGGAGACAGACAGAGGGAGACAGACATAGGGAGACAGACAGAGGGAGACAGACAGAGGGAGACACACTGCCATCAGTGTTACAGACATAGGGAGAAAGACATAGGGAGACAGACATAGGGAGACAG
>NC_137921.1:20740321-20777821 GCF_963457725.1 Sprattus sprattus | reverse complement strand
GAGGGACGGACAGAGAGAGAGAGAGACAGAGAGAGAGAGACAGAGAGAGAGAGAGAGAGGGAGAGAGAGAGAGAGAGAGGGAGAGAGGTAGGGAGGGAGGGACAGAAACATCAGAAATATTGTGTGGTAGATAGAAAACCAGGAGGAAAAGGACAGACAGATGGGTGGGGTAGAAAGAAAACATCACACAAAGGGAGGAAGAGGGAGTAAAAGAGAGAATGAGAAAGAGACAGGGGAAGAAAGGAGAGAAAGAATGAAGGAGATGGAAAAGAGGAAGAGGCAGAAACAGAGAGAAGATGGGGTAAAGGGAGCAGAGGATAGAAAGAGGGGGAAAGTGAGAAAAGAGACTGAAGAGCTGGTTCGGCCCGTGTAGAGACACTGGGAGGATGACGGCAGTTGCGTCTGAGCAAGTCTGAGAATCCCATTAGCTTTTCTGATGGCTTCGTGGCAAGCCAGCAGGGTTTTTTTCACTCCTCTTTTTGATTCTTCAGACTTTATATCCACTGGGAGCAGGCAGAGAATCCACGCGACAAAGAATGGCTGCGTCAGCATGTGATTGGTCGATTGTAGGACGTGCATCTCACCGATGCACAGAGACATGACACAGAGTTTAGGGACAAAAAGAAAGAGAAAGGTGTGTATGTGCAGTATGTGTTTGTGTGTGTGTGAGAGAGAGAGACTGAGAAAGAAAGAAAGAGAGGTCGATAGATAGGGAGAGTGCCACAAGAAAGAGTGGTTGTAGTGTCATGAAATGTCTCAATTAAATTAAACATTTGTATCGGGCAATGAAAAGAGTGTGGAACAATACACAGTAATTACCCTTGAAAACAAATATTAAACCCAACTCTGGAAAGGGATGACTGCACTGGGTTTTGCTTATCAGAAAGCCATTAAGTCTATTTTAAAGACTATTAATCTTGACAGGGGGTGAAAAATAAAATATGACAATAAATGCAATCCCCCAGAGTAAAATACAGAGATAGTAAAATCAAACAGAAAACACAGCCATTAAAGTCACACACAGAGTTGCAAACAGTGTATCAAATAAATAAACTCTGATGAGAGTCTTTGCTAATACATTACAAGCATGGCTATGAAAAACAAATCTATCAAACAATCTATGAACAGGACAACTGTGGCTTAGAGGCTTTGGTAACAGGTGTATAGGACTGATTGTGTGTGTTTATTAGTGTGTGTGTGTGTGTGTGTGTAAGTGTGTGTGTGTGTGTGTGTGTGTGTGTGTGTGCGCGTGTGTGTGTGTGTCTGAAGTGTGGAAGGGTATTTGGGTGGGCTGGTGAAGTTAAAACCCCACTTATATGGAAATTTCTCACCCATAGCTTGCAGCATATCTGTTTATCAGTTAAAACACATTATTTACAATCATTTGATAATTCAGCTACAGCTACTTCTAAAGACATGAGCCTAAATGTTTATAGCATTAAAATATAATCTGTGTCAGCAGTGTTTTTATTAGGAATTATATTAATTATTAACATTTGACACATTTAATTCCCATAATAATTCCTATTAAAAAAAATGGTGACTTCTGAATTTTGGGGCAAAAAAATAAATTGAAATTTAGAAATGATGAAACTAACCTTCAAGGCATCACATATTTTTGCATTCAAGCATTACATGATCACGCTCCTACTGATATTTGACTACAACAGTCCACTCAAGTGGGAAAAACCAGAGCCAGAGAGATGTTTGTGTTTGAACCATTTCAGTGAAAACATGGCAGAAAGAGACTGAAATGGGAAACGATGCAAGAGAATGGGTGATAAGAGACAAAGACCAAGAGAGTGAAAATACAAGAGAGAGAGGGGTCGGGATGTCCAGAGTGGAGAGAAATCAATTGAGCTCTTTTGCTGCAAGCTCCAATAATTGCTGGGACTTAAGATGGTGGCCAATGAAAGGCCCCCGGAAGGGTTCTGAATGAGGCTGTTCTGGCACTAACAACCTGATAATGAAGATGAACTGACAGGGAATATGTGAATCATCCCATCTAACTTTAATTAGGGAACTTATTAGGCACAGTTAGGCTGCTGCTACGGCTGCTCCTATTCCTACTCACTAGAGATGGCAAACTTGACTTGGCTTCACCAAGAGCATAGAAATCCCACCAGTGAAACATGAACCCACTGTCTCCAGCTACAAATAAATACATTCAAACTTGAGAGCTATACTACAGTGAGGGGGACAGTCAGTTTGTGTATTTGTAACATCCCTGATAGCAAAAGCCTAGTGGACCACTGTCGGCCCACTGGGGGCAGAGCTGGCAGAGCGCAGGTGAGTTATAAGCAACTCACTTTCAAAACTCTTCAGTCATTTTCAGCAACCCTTAACCTTTTTATATATGTCACCAGTGATATATTATGTGATATAAGTCATTAAATGACCAAGTCCTCTACATCTTGAGAGCCTTCTAGGAGGCTATGAACTACTTCTGTTTCTGGCACCAGTGGGGTGCTGACCAAATATATGCTTTTTTGGGATTGCATTTTTATCTTTTCTATAAGGCTATAACATTTGTTAAAAAGATATACTTTATACTCAACTTGTGACACAAACATGAGCTACATCTACAACATAGCCTACTAAGTTTTGCCTATATTGAAGTATTTGTCTTACATTCGGCTGGATGAAGGTGTCAAATGTACAGTTTAGTCAATCTGGCATTGTGTGCATCTATTACTGACCTCAAGTACAACTATTCTTTTCTTACAACAACTAGTTCCACTAGTAAATGCCACATGAGATCATAGAAATGTAATGAATATCAGCCCATAATTATTGACAACAGATTATGTTAGTGCATAATGCTTCAGTGAGCATGCCCCTTTCACCCTGATTATTTTAGCCTATAACCTACATTAGCCGCAGCTAAAAAAAAATGATCAAACAACAATTGTGTTGCAGTGGTTGTTAATTGCAGTATTTTGCTTCTTGCACTTGATTGGATGAATTTGTCAAATCATCTGTGCACAGTATGCATCTTACATCATCATAAACAGAGCTTGGCACTCAACTCACTCACTTCCTGAAATCCATTGACAAGCCTGTTACGCCTGGGGTAGGAAGTTTCGCTGATATTCCTATGATAAGCTATGAAAAGCTATGGAACTTCTGGCAGCTAATGCTAAAGGCTAGGCAGACTGACTGAGGTATGGTATAATGAGATTGTACAGGTTATAAGGAGAGTAGTGAGTGACGCAATTCATAGTTTTAATTTCTATATGTCGCCTGGTTATAATAGGAGGTGTAGGACCGGAAGGATCCAGGTTAAAGGAGGACGCAGACTCATTACTAGTAAAGGATCCGAATGATCCAAGTGAATAAGGATTCGATCATCACTACTACTCGCCAAAGACCACCGCACACAACACACATATCTGCACATGCTAACAGTGCAAATGGGCATACCAACTGATAAACTCATCATCATGACCTTGATAAGTGATGATTTAGTCCTCACCTGCACACTCGTTAGCGTGGTGTACTGGTACGCTTTGATGACAAGGTAGTTGGCCTCGATATCGATCAAGCCAAGAATCATGTACTTCCACCATCGCCTCTTCAGGATGGCCAGCAAATTCTCCTCTCCTGTGAGGAAACAGGAAACACACAGAGAGATTAAAACAAAGAGCACCAATTAGTCACAGCCAAGCACATTCTGACAGCTTTTGAATACTTCGACCATAGGGCCTGTCGATCTCCCACTCCCACACGTGCTTGCTGCATACTGATCCACATAGAATGAGAACCATTTGTCCTGCATTTTGGCAGCTCGGCATCGCAACATCTAATGTAATCTTGAAGCACCATGCAGGCTTGTTTCAATTACTGTTTGCCAATCCCATGAGGTGTGGGTGGGTATGCTTTAGACTGGCTCGTCTGCGAGTCTATAATCCCCTTACCATTTCCAACACACTTTGCAAAACCTGCGTTTTTTAAAGCTTGAACACAGTACTTACATCTTAAATTCATTAACTAAGCGTGGCGCGGGACATGGGAAGAGGGTCAATTATCATGACAACACAAACATGGAGGAGGAATGAAAACCAAAACAAATCCCACTGCTCCTCCATGGGTGAAGAAATGTGCAAGTTTGTTATTCAGGATCAAGAAGAAGGCTCCTCAGAGGTTTGCAGAGTCTAAAGCAGACAAAAGGGTCGACTGGTGAGGTAGGAGAGTAATTGGAGAGCAACAAAAGGAGCAGGCTTGTTTAATGCAATTTTTTGGGGGGGTGTGGGGGGGGGGGGGGGGGGGGCATGAGAACGAAGACAAAACGCAATTTGCTCCTGTGTGCCTTTCAAGACCTTAGAGAGGGCAAGAGGAAGAAAGGGGGAGAGTGACCTTAATAAATAGATAAATACATAAAAGCATACTCATCCATCTAACTCAAGGATGCCATTTGGACACAATAGATAAGTAGATTATGAGAACACTGTCCTATTTTGGGGGCATACGTCAGATCCAGGAGTTGTTTACTTCAAAAACGCTAATCGAGCCACATGGTGGTTTTGTTGTCTCCTCGAATTCACATGTGATTGTGGAGGATGTGTTTTGGGGATCCATGGGTAATGCATTGAGGCTCTTTAGAGTTGACAGATGTGCATGGAGACATTATCTAAAATCAACAAACACTAGCTTTAATCTCCTCCTCGGCCCATGGTGCTTTGAGCATTTTGGATGTTATATATGAAACATAATCCACAAAGCAAAATGGTGGGAGTTCCTTTATGTTTACATAACACTTCATGCATAATGCTTTTAGGATAGAGAATAAACATATATCCACCCATGCACCCTGTAGAGACGCCAGTGACCTTGGGAGACACTGAGTTCTCTTCTTCTGTTCTTCCGGTCACAACCATATAGGAGCACTCTACAGGAGCATCAAACAGCACAGACATGGGTGAGGTTGTCCTGGTTTCACCTTCTAAGAGTATTCACAGGGTCTTGCATTTTGGATGCTGTACAAGCTGAGAGACCATGGTGTAACAAATGCAACTTTAACCCCCCCGCCCCCAACATCAAATTGGAAAGCCTAAGAAGTAGATACCATGGACAAATTATTCACATCAAAGAGGAGAATAACCTTTAGCTTCCCTCAAGTTGGTAGTCTACCTTCACCTTACAATTAGGAGCCCAAGCACTGAATAGAACTCATATAGAGATAAGAATCTATCAAAACGTAAAGTCCTTCCCTCAAAATTATTGAATCAGTTTCTGAGACCTCAGCAGTAGATTATTCACATTTCATTATGGGTATATCACACCGAATCATATCTACAGAATACACGTTCCAGATTGAGCCCTATGATCAATGGACAAATAAAACCCAAAAGACAATATCCAAAGTTCTGGCTGGCTGGTGTTCAGTACAGCACTGCTATAGCATTCATATGCAAGGACTCACAGACATCAAACAAGAAGGCAAGACAGTATGATGCAAATAAGGGTTATTTAAATGCAGAATTAAGGCATCTAAAGTCATAAGATACATAACTGTAGAAGTGTGTGTGCTCTTGTGTGTGTGTGTGTGTGTTTGTGTATGGGGCACGTGGGAGAGGAGTTCAGAGGAAATAACAGTAGCAGAAGAGGCATGCTAACCCCCCCCCCCCCCCCCCTACATATATCACAACAGAGACTGCACAGTCAGGTGGTCAATTAGCGTCAAGTGTATCAAGTGAGGTGCTCAAATGGTGGATGGCATGTTAGGAGAGACAACACACTTTATAGGAGAAGGCAGTTTTTTGGTCTTCTCTTCGTTCTTTCCATCTGTGTCTGCTCAAATTCGTCTTCATCCGTCAGGTCTGTTTGCCGTCCAGTCAGAAAAAGTTGGGTTTCCTCATTGGCTTCGAGTCAGCTCAAACTTTCTACACAAACTTTTTTCTGATGATATTTTAACACATTTATGTAATATGGCCAAATCCACCCTATTCTCCAAAATTCTAGGGCTGTGTTTTTCAGAGAGACCACAGTTGGAAGCAGAAACACCTGCCAAGATTTACAGCATCGTAGCAATAAGGATGATGATGATGCATTGTATACACAACGCTAACCAGTTATTTGAAAATATTGACAAAACTCTTCAGGGGAGACAGCAAGACACTTTTCCAGATAAAGGGCACGTACCGGCTTTTATTTTTTTAATTTACTGCCTCGATTATCCGTCTCATCTTCCCGCTCCAGTAGGCGTTAATTGCATGTGTCATTTTCATGACTTTTCCCAGGTGGCTGTCACACAGTGGCTGGAGTCTGGAGTGTAAGCGAGCTTGCCAGCCTTTACTAGTAGTAGGAGGGCGGCCAGCTTCAAATGCTTCTGGTGAGGACGGTAAATAGCTCTGATAGCCAGGCCGTCCCTTTGGTGGATTCAGTGTGAAAGTAGCTGATAGCCAGACCATCCCTATGATGTATTCTCTGTGAAAGTAGCCCCTAAAGACCTCAAAACCAAACACCTGCCGCCATTGTCATTGCCACTACTGCCACAGCAACTGCATTATGTGAGTCTTACGAGGGGGTGGGAGAATAACCTGAAGCCCTATAATTTCAGCAGCACTGTCGAAAGGAGGCAGCAACACAGAGATAGGAGAGGTTGGGGAGTGATGCGAGGAAGTGGCATGTCAACTGATAAACAGAAAGAAAATAGAGGGGATAAGGGAGATAGAACAAGCAAGGGGCCAAAAGAAAGACAGGAAGGGGCATAGAGAAATCAAGACAGAGCGAGCGAGAGAGCGAGATAAAGGGATTTTTTTTAACCTTTAAATCATTCAGTGTTCTACAGTAAAACTCTGCTTTCGCAACACTGCACATGGCGTATGAATTTTTATTAAATAGGAAGAAATAGTGTTTAGTTTAGAGTGAAAGATGAAAAGAGGAAGAGGAGGAAAGGTGTTGAGAGAGAGAGAGAGAAACAAACAAACGGGGAGATAACATGTGGGTGACGTGTCTTGCCTCAAAATAAAAGACAGTAATGGAGGCGAGTCCTCCGAGGTAGAGGCCAGGCAGAGGGGCAAGTGCACAGCTGGAGAGAGTAGAGATAAGGAACAAAGAAAGACAGAAGGGCCCACAGAGCAAAAGATATATGTGAAGGAAAAGAGGAGAGGAGAAACATGTCATGAAGCAATGGGAAGAGAGAAATATGAGAGAATGGTCAGATCACAGAAACCAAGCCCAAACAGAACAGTGGTTGGAAGAGTTTGTCCGTTTCTGCCCAGCTTATCAACTGCTCAGGCCTGTCTGGGGAGGCTCCAGGGCCCAGGAGAGAGAGAGAGAGAGACAGAGAGAGAGAGAGAGAGAGAGAGAGAGAGAGAGAGGGAGAGATGGAGAGAGAGAGAGAGATGAGAAAGCGATAAATAGATAGATATAGAGTGAGAGAGAGATAAAAAGAGGGATAGAGATAGATAGATAGAGAGAGAGAGAGAGAGAAAGAGAAAGACATGGATAGATAGAGAAAGAGAGAGAGAAGGGGAAAGAAAGAGACTAATGATGTGCTGGAGGTGCTCCATCAGGCCGGTGGGAGCAGGAGCAGACAGCGTGGCCATCTCTCTCCCTAATTAAGGCACCTCCAAATCCCTTCCAATCAGACCATTTGGACACTTTATTTTCTAAGCCTCTGCCAAGGGTACTCAGAGTGGAGAGGGAGGGGGTGTCAGGGAGGGGGTGGTCGAGGCTGGGAAATGCTAGCTAAACTGGGGAAAAGAAAAGGTTAATCATCCAGAAATCCGCATTAGTGCGGCGTAGCTGCTGCTGCTGCTCGGAGCGTGGTGCAGCTCGGCACAGAGCACCTCGCTTTGGCCCAAGGTCGTAGCACCTGCTGCTGGTAGCACTGCCAGAGGTGATTAATGTTACCAAGGAGACGAGCTGGACTGAAGAGAAGAGGGTGGTTTCTTCTGTGCAAGGAAAAGGGAGAGATGGGCCCACCTGCAACACCTTACCACAGAAGAAAAAGCTTCAAGTTCAAGTTCATCAACATCACACCGTGTGCACAGACTCACACAGATTTACACAGACACACACACACACACACACACACACACACACACACACACACAGACACACATACACACACACAGACACACACACACAAGACCACCCACACAAAAAGAATGGCCACACATATTGTTTCTTTTTTTTTAGAACAAAGACTAGGAATTCCAAGAACTAGTGATGCAAATGAGTAAAAAGTTTGTCATTGCCTCTCTGACCAGCCATCCTCAGTTTTTGGGAACACTTTAAATCAGGGAACAAACGTCAGCTTTTAACACACTTTCACAGACTGATCCCTCCTCGGCACATCACAAAGCGCCTTGGCCAGTCCTTCTTGCCAGTAGCCATCAGACTCCACAACCAACACAATCAAACATAAGTTTTAAATAATGTATGCCAGCTGAGTTGTGCTATGTTGTCTATTTATTTTATTTCTTATTCAAATTTGTATTAATTTATTTTTGATGATAATGTATATAGATACTTGATTCCTATTCCCACTACCTTGCTGCTTGACAAATGTATTTGCCTCACAGGATTAATAAAAGTTTATCTATCTATCTATCTATCTAGCTATCTATAACTAATTGGTGTCTTTATTAGTGCCCAGATCCTTTATAGCAAGGATAAAAATAGAAGGTTTATGGCCTTTTTATATACCGTCTGAATATGTCACTAATAGTGGCAGAATTAGTATTCTTACCTGCAGTCTTACAAGACAGAGACGTCTGGCAGGTCCTGATGGAGGCTTAAGGCTATGGAAACAGTTTCTGTCTTGTGAATACACAAGATGGTTACTTTCAAGGGATGTGGTTGGGTACTCTGGACACATGTTGTACATTCTAGGAAATTGTCTTTTCAAACACTCACAAGATTTTATCCTTTTTATATTGTCATTTGAAAACAGCCATCAGCCTTCACTTTAGTAATGATACACTATGTAGGAAAAACGTATTGAAGTGCAATCATGCTCTTGAGCAAGTTTCCACTTAAGAACAGAGGCCTTTCCTGCCCGTCTCCACTACGGGTGAGTATTAGGGCTGAACGATTAATTGCATTTGCGATTAAATCGCGATATGGTAAAACGCGATTTTCTAAACGCAACGTCTGCGATTACTACGTCGCTAATCGCTAACGAGATGCTAGTGGCTCAAACTAGCGGAATCTCTTCACACTATGACACTGACACAAGACAAAGCAAGACGGCAAATAAGCTACTAGTTCGGCAGACAGTGAAAACCGGGCGGCTTCAGGCAAACCTACATAACGCAGTAATTTGCCCACGGACCCTGGTATGGCGATTCTCCATATTAAAAGTCATTGTAGCGCCCCCATTTTTTTAAAAGCTGTATTTTAAGGTAAAACTGCTTATCCTACCCTAACCCTGAAGTACAATTACTGCATAATGCCACTTTAAAAATGCATGCCTTTTGTTTATACTTTCAATGACTTTGTTTAAATTACTTAAATGCACAGTGCCAAAGCCAATGATTTGTTTCTGTAATGAGCAGTTTAATAAAAATGTAAAATGTGGGAAAGAATATGTTACACTAAATGTATCTAATATTGTGTTGGTCATATTTAAATCAATCATTACGTTTTGTTGGGGAAAAAAGAGGATAAAATGAAAAAGAAAACGCATATTAAATCACAATCGCAATATTTGGGGGAAAATTCGCAATTACATTATTTTCCCAAATCGTTCAGCCCTAGTGAGTATAATTACCACTAGCAGCCCCTCAGTCTCCCATACCAGCCTGTGTGAGTATAATTACCATTACTTGGACCTGCTGTGCATTGAGAAATTAAACATTGTTTGTCAGTAGGAATACCTATTCTTCAATCTATTTTTATTCTCATTTATATGAGAATGTGATGCCTGACACATCACGGTGGTGCCAATATGTTCTATTTCTACGAGGAGGGGCCGTAATCATTCGGAAACATCAGCTGCCAAAGCCTTCTATGGGTTTGTTTGATTTAACACAAAGGTAAATGCTAGTAACCTTAAGAAGGGTTCAAAGTTCCTAAAGCAGAAATTCACTAGGGAAGTTCTGTTCGCTCAAACCATTTTGCCATTGCATTGATAATAATAACTTGCAGCTAGGCCTATAGGTATAAAACATGGTTTGCAATACAGTATGCAAGAAATAGGGCGTCTAGCTAGCAACAGTAAACCATACATTTCTGCAGTTCTTTTTGTCTCAGAATGCTTGAAAAGGTATAGCGGTTATTTTCATCTGCAACTACTCATCACTAGCCTATTCTTTCTGTAGTTTCATGGTCTGTGGCATGGTGTGTGTGTGTGTGTGTGTGTGTGTGTGTGTGTGTGTGTGTGTGTGTGTGTGTGTGTGTGTGTGTGTGTGTGTGTGTGTGTGTGTGTGTGTGTGTGTGTGTGTGTGTGTGTGTGTGTGTTTGTGTGTGTGTGTGGGAGGGGGGCGGCGCAGGTCTGTGTGCATCTATGTGTGTGTGTGTGTGTGTGTGTGTGTGTGTGTGTGTGTGTGGTCCATCACTGTTGACTCAACCAGCCACCACTACCCAACTCCTAGTGGCCCTCGAGATAAGAAATGAGAACTGGATATTATGTGTGCCTTCCTTCCGGCACCACACACAGACATGGATCAGTGAAGCGCACACAGAGGAAAGGATAAGAGGTGTTTCGATAAAAAAAGCAATGTTTGGATCTTGGAAGTCAGAATTGATTCCTTGAAAGCACAGCAGTCACTCCTCCAATCTATCATATTCAACTCAAAATCAGGTCCATCAATTTCTGTAATTAGTCAGCAACTGTAAGCTAAGACATACTTGAGGGATATTGGTGGGGTTGTCAAGTATATGCCTACGGCAGTGAGTTGGCCGCAGGTAATCACAGCAGAGTGTCATATTGTTTCTATACAACTGTACAACTTCTACAGACTAATTGAGTTTCAAGTCACCACATTGTGTAAACCTTCATTTCTTTTGATCTTGTTTAATCATTAACTGCCCCAAAAGTTTTCACCGTCAAGCGTTGCCAAGCAACAAATACTGTCACTCGGCAACCAAGTTGAGGTAGAGTGGCTTTCCTGACTCGTAAACTGTCAAATGTTACATTATAAAAATCACTGCCTGCCATTCTGCTCTTTCACTAAAGGAATAGAATGTTGACATCGTACAATTCAGCGATAATGCCAGGATAATGGGGTAATTATGTATGAACAAATCTCACCTAGAGCCTCTGGTGCATCAGCTGGTTATCTCAGCATGGAAGCCCAAGTTCCTGTTTGAATAGTGTTTTTTGCTCAGGAAGGTTCCTAACTGAGTGAAATGGCCAGAATAAGAGCAGGTCGAAATCTCGAAATGCTTTCGAAAGGAATGTTTAGTATTTCTTTCAGCATAGGGTGCACTGGAGTATCCTTCATGAAAGGAAGGGAGGTAGTACCACCCCGAAATTCCCTTGGATAGCAACAACAACCCAATCAACAGCCAAGCAATGTGACCCATGTTAATAACACCCCCATAGTTAGAAGCCGAGTGAAAGTGCTGTTGGATTCTCATAGCATTGTGGTTGTCTTTTTCTTAGTCCTTATGAATTCTACTTACGTAATGATGTTTTCCATCAAGGTCAAGGAAAAGTGGTTAGGAGAAGATGATAGAACAGACTTAGAAACCTACATAGTGCATATATAAACATGCCTATTCAGGTCATTTTGAGACCAAATTCAAGTGTCTATGACCTTCAGAGGCTGAGATACAGATGCGCTGGAGGCGCGCTAAAAGGGCGTGGCAAAATCTCAATGTTCGCTCAGGTTACAGTAAACAACAGCACCCTAGTTTGGTTCTTAAGGGTCAAATTAGCCAGAAACCGTTGAGAAAAGTCGTGCCGCTCATAATGCATACTCAACTTAGAGCCTGCTAGTGGAGTACTTTTTGTGCCCCACGCAAATTAAAAAAAAAAAAATTGTCTTGAATATCTCGAAAAGTAAAGGTTTTAGAGCTAAGAAACCTTCATACTGCATATAAACATACCTATTCTGGTCATTCTGAGACAAAATTCAAGTGTCTACGACCTTCAGAAGCTGAAATACAGATGCACTGGAGGCGCGCTAAAAGGGCGTGGCAAAATCTTGATGGTCGCCGGGTTACAGTAAACGACAGCACCCTAGTTTTGTTCCTCATGGTCAAATTAGCCAGAAACCATTGAGAAAAAAATCATGCCACTCATACTTCATACTCAATTTATAGGCTGCTACTGGAGTACTGTACTATTCATCTTGCAAACTTTTATTTCTTAAGGCACATTGTAACTGTTACTTGCTGTACAACCCACTTGCTGAGTCTGCATTACAAGTGTGTTTCCAATGCCAAGTCTCTTTTATAACCCGTAAGGAAAAGCTCTGTAAAAAAAACATTTAGGAATCACACTTGAATTGAATCTTTCATAGTAAATTGGCATAATGCTCTTCAACATGGAAGGTAGGTCATATATAAAACATATATTTGTCTTTGCTACTGTACATGAAATGGGCAATCACTATGTGTGCTAACATACTGTTAACAGTTTATACTATAGAATCACTTATCATTTTTACTTTTTCCACATGGGAAGTGCCAGAACACATGTTGGAATCTTTGTCTATGGCTATCAACACAGACACCACAGATAAAGTAGACAGAGATTAGTTTCAAAAGACACAGACTATTCATTGAAAGAGCCAAACACCACAGATCCATGGACCTCTGCAGGCATAATGATAAAAACCAATCAATTCAGCACTGCACTGCTAACATAACAATTAGCCCTGAGAGATGGGGGCCAAATTTAGATTCAACAGCTCGAATTACACTGAGTCACTTCAGGCATCTCACCACTCCTGAGAGCTGTAATTCCCATTCATACTGTCACCCCACCACTATCAGCGTGCTAGGCAAGCTCAATCAAGCGTAGAGGAGCCTTTTCAGAAGGGGGTCGGAGGGATAATAAATAATCATATCTCAACTACGCTGGTCTGCAGGTACAGAAATCGCCTCCCTCCCTCTCTTGGCATGCCATCAGTCACAAACAAAAGGCAAAAAAGGGAGGCACTCCGCAGAGTTTTGGAAAGACGGTAGCGGATAAAAAGGAGGAGAGTGGAGTGTAATTAATAACTGATGAGTGGATCACGCCCAGCTGCACTTGGTAGCTGACAGGTACATACGAGCCGTGCTGATGGCACAGGGAGGGGGAGAGAACGGGGGCTGGGGCATTGAGGACATTACATGGGAGGCCATTCTCCCTGTTAGCAAGTAGCCCTCTGGAGAGATGGAAAAATGTGGGCAATTATTTCTCTAAGGTGACTGATGATGTGGACCTGGATTATTTATAAATAAATGAATACATAAATGAATAAATAGATGAATGTGTATAGGCCTTTTGTGATAATGACAGAGCTGGTCAGGTCTGGAGACAGAGCAAGACAGTCTAGCAGGCATCAACAGTCCTGAATGGGAACTCTTATTACTTGATGCCTTTGTGTTGTACGCTTTAAAAGAGCCAGGTAAACATTACTTATCCCTTTCAGGGAGTGCTTACAGGGGTTCAATGGCTTCAGTGATTTTATTGATGGCTAAAGGATGATGTTCTCTCTCACAAACACTACACACACGCTACATACACACACACACACACTACACACACATGTTGAGTGGTCACAACAAATGGCAGAGCTGCTAAAAAACTGCTAAAGAATCCAGGCTCCATTATTGACTATGTATCTGCTGTTAGTACTGTACAAATGGACTGCAATCCTGCAAACTTGCTTTGATGCTGTTAGTATCACAACCAACAGTCAAAACTATTTGCACCTTCAGGTGTGTGTACTCCAAGCAGTCAGACTTGGCTTGGTGAGAGACTCCTGGTGAGAAGCAATGAAAAAGCTTTAAAAAGTAATCAGCCAGCAGAGGACAAAGATGGTGACCTTACCGTGGGCTTCCCGGAGGAAGATGATGCTTGGGATAATGAGAACCACTGGACTGTGACAATTTCTTACACAGAAAAAAAAAGACCAGCAGACCCACCTCTCTGCGCTTTAATTCCTGCGCACATGCACACACACACACACACACACACACACACACACACACAGAGGTTACGAAAGCTCCCAACTTTCACACACGTTTGTTCTTTTCTCTTGTCAGTTCAGCGGTAGGCTGAGGACTACAACAGGACTGATAAAAGCACTCAGATAAAAGGAAGAAGGCTCCTGTCATACACGCAAGGCAGGAATTCTAAAGAAAAGAAAAGCAGCACAAATTCTGGCAATACTGACACAGGGAGAGAAGAGTTATAAATGTACCTATCAGCATGGTGCAACACAAGTAGGCTATTGCTTTGTGCAACTGAAACAGTTAAGACTGAGTCATTTCTTCTCAATTGCATCATCTGCCCGCAACCAAGAATTAAATCTTCAAACTCAATTCTTAATTGTGTTGGAAAAACACTGCACACAGGTCATTCTTAGCAGAAGGCATGACTTTTTATACATAGAGAGAAACCAAATTGAATTTCTTCATTTTTTGGAGGCAAAGCGAGATATGAATATGTGCGAGGGAGCTCACTGGAGGGAAAAGAGATGAGAAAAGAAGCTCTGAAATTGGGCTTGCAGTCTCCCAGAGCCCAGAGGAGGGCAGTGGAAAATTAAACAAGGATTAATTTAGCCCCTGATACATCATATCTGTCCACAAAAGAAGGACGATGCCGAGGCCTCTGAAATCGCCTGAGGGGGAAGAAATCAATACAACGAATAACACTTCAAGGAAATGGCTTCTATGAGTAACTTGGGTCTAATGGGAAAGGTTGTCTGGAGAGTTAAATGGGTGTTGAGTTGGATAATTAAAAGAAAAAAGTTAGTCATGTCCTCACACAACTGTCTGATGAGCCATGCATTGGGTCATGAAATTAATGGTTCATTCTTTCAACGTGTGGTGGGTGGTTAGCCAACCATGACACAGTGGTAGGATTTCAGGGTATGCTCCATATGCCCGGTGTATGCCCTTCAGGGATGCTGTGGATGTTTGCAGCAACTAGCTGATGCTGTACACAGACACAAACACACACAGACACACTCACACACACTTTTTCCTCTTTCCCACAGCAACTGTGTTCAGCTCGGCTGCGATTATCGCCGTTATCACCGTTTGCTCATTTCCCTTGGACAGGCTCCACCTGGCTTCCTCGCACTTGCCTCTGACAGACTGGAGGGGGGTTGGTGGGAGAAGGCTGGCAGCCGCCTCCATTTGTCTCTCGATCCGCAAACAATAGCAGAGCCAGGGAGATGCCATATGCTGGCGTGTCACTGTGGTGGTTATTTTTTAGGGGCGCGAGGGTTCATCATTCCCGCGACTGCACTCAGTGTGCCAGATGGGTGATGTTTTGACACCATCAGCTGCCACCTCCTCGATTCCACCATCCCCCATGTTGAGGCCCAGAAAAAAACACTGTCACCAAAGCTGTCGGAGAGACGAGTTTATTCTCACGACAGCGGACCAGACATTCCTCACTAAGCCACTCGTTCGAATCTGCAGCGAGGCGCAATAGAGTTTTAACGAGGCTAACGAGGCTCTCAAGCTGGGATATCAGCATGAAACTTCCATCGATGATAAGCGCATGATGTTGCTGCGTTTGTGCACAGTAACACTAACTGCAGCCACTCAACTGCAATGAGAATTTGAATTGCGCTAATCAGAGCTCCGTTTTATAATGTGAAGCAATGCTGATGATGTCGTTAGACTGGGATGTTCCCATTAGCCAGTCACGCTAACCTGCTGTAATTAATGACTGACGCTACGAGCTAATCCCAAACAGTCATGTCGACTGTTCTGTCCTTGCAATGAAACCGAAGCGGAGGCACAGTTTATGTTTTCATTTTAAGTTGTGCTGCCACAGGCCAAAGAAGTACAAAAAGACAAACGCCACAAGGGATGCACCCCTGAGAAAGACACCTGGGGAGGCCCCCGTCTGTGTTTACTCTCTCAGTCTTTTTCTTGTTGCTCTCTCTCTCTCTCTCTGTCCCTCTTTCTTCTTGCTCTTTCCCTTTTTCCAACCCCTGTACCACCCGAGGTTTAAATCGAATGTTTGCCGGGCGAGGGGTTTGTGCAGTCTTGACAAAAAGCACACAGGGAGAAGAGGAAGAAGTGAAAATGAGAGCGTGCGTTCAGTTGTCCAAGGGTGAAAGAGTCTTTCCGGCTGAATTGAAGTTGAGCACTGCACAACCACTTCACCAGAAGGATCAGGAAATATAGAGAGAGACAGGGAGAGAACAGTGTGAGAAAACACTCAACACTCAAAGCTCACGCGCCCCAATTTATTTCATAGTTGGGAACACATTGTTCTTGGATGATTCAGCCTGTTGGCTTCTAACATCGATGGGGTGCGTGGTATTACTTAGCTGTTGATTGTGGACCCCAGGCAATGCATCTGATGGGCAGCTGCTACTCGCTACCCACTGCCAGGCTCGACCTATTCAGAGGAAAGCCAGAGAGCGACACATGCAATTTATTCACAACGTGTTTATCGATGTATGCAATAACGACGGCCCTGGCTGCCAGACACTGAAAAACAAAAGAAGCGGAGCAATTTGCAGCGTGGCGGTCGGGCTTCACAGCTGCCTCTTCCTCTCACGGAGAGCAGCTTGATTTAGAAATAATGGGCTTTTCTGTGGCTCGCTGGTGCCATCCCAAGTTCACACATTGGAGAAGGACAGGAGAAAGTGTAGGACTCCACGTCTAATTAGTAAACAGGTTTTACATTCTGAAGCACAGTGCTTCAGTGGTTCCAGAGTCAAAAGCATTGGGGAGTTACTTAGCACGCCAAGTTATGACTAAACAAGGACAAGAATGCAGAACAGGTAATGATGTTGTCAGAGCAAGCACTTTTTCAACCAATTGTATTTGATGAGCTTGGATATGGAGATAAGGCCTGTCTAGTGAAGTCTGAAAATTACTCATTTCAAATTTAAGAATAACAAAGATTGAAGGTCCCGTAAGAGTGCACTGTGATATTGTATCTATTACTTGTCGAAACCAATTTAACTAGCCGCTTCTGTGGGCCTTCAGAAGGAGTTTTGTTTAAAAGAGCCAAGAATAATATCAGCTCCATTCTCCCAGAGCGGACTTTTAAAAAAAAAAAAACACCCCTCATTGCTCGAGTGATTCATGTTTACCAAGAGCGCAGACAAAAGTGTGGAAGTTGTCTCTTAGTTATGAAACGGAAACAAGTCAATCCTAACTATTCCTCAAGCTTTCTATAAATAAACCACTTTTTCCCATTTGTATTCCAAACCTTCGCTTGTTTGTTGTATTCCTAGCTCATGGGGTGCGTAAAGCAACTGTGAGGAATTTAGATTTAGAACTTAGATCAAGATTGGTCCGCAAAACAGGCTCTCAACATGTTGATAATGAACTGCAAAAATGCAACACGTTTGTGTGTGTTGCGCCACTTACATTTCAGCCCAAGTTTCCGTGTTGTGAAACACAAACATAGCTTTGCAGAACTTGTTGACATCCTTTTCCCAAAGTTTCAGGATTAAAGTTCCATATGCAAAGTGTTGCATGCATATGCAGATCAACTCACAGGTGGTACAGACCTAAGATTATTCTTTAGATCTGTTGGGTTCTGTGACCTGATGCTTTCATATAATAATGTGGCCATGAGAAATCTTAGACTCGTTTTTTTTTCTGTAAGGTCAAGCAAATAACTGATTATAATGGTACAGAACAGCATATGTCATTTTCAACAAAGTCACAACCTGTTCCTTGCAATCGCCTCGTAATGGGGCAGGCTAATAACACCTCAGAAAACTGATTGCACAGTAAAAAGGTAACAAGTCTCCAGTAGCTTCATTCAGCTTTGCACTTAATGTCACTCGCTAACATGCCTGTGGTAATTATGATTGACTTCCTGTACATGTCCTGATTCTGCACAGGGCTTAAAAACACTTAGAGATTCAGCCACTCTGAATGGAATAAATGGATGTCTTAGAAAAGGCGAAAAACTCAGAGCATAGAAATACTGACACAAGCGAATGAGGGTTTCTGGAGAGTACAACCAGCAAAGTAAAATCAAGGATGAGGCCATTTACAATGAGAAGGCTGACTGGTTATAAACTGCCATATTATGCATCTTAATGCCTTGTCTTTATTTTTTGTATAACCCTTTATAGGAAGAGCACTCCAAAATGTCAACCCATCTTGATGATATGTTACAACCCTAACAAGCTCCCCAAGTGAAGTTCATTTAAGTGTAAAGTAGCTCAGCAAACCCTGAGTGTATGTGGGTGAATTCATTGGGCAAAGGCACAGCAAGCCTCTTACAAACTCCTCCAGGAACTGTCCCAGAGGTCACACTCAAAGTTAAGAGCTCAAAAGCCCTATGCCTTTGATGCTTTTAGTTTTCCCCCCTTCCTATCACAAAAGAAATCCTTGAGATTATCATACAAGCCACGTCTACCTAACCCTTTCCCTGGCTAGACCGAACAGATTCACTCAAATTGAAATATTGCAGTGAAGGGTACAGCCTTTGGCAGCGAGCAATGCATTTTGGAAGACCCAGAGTCACAAATCACACCAAACGAAGAAGGCTTTTAGAGGTAACCTTTCTGTCATTTGCCAGGTCTAGACCAAAAGAGAACTGGCTGGCCACTATATTCAATCAATGTGTTCTATTCAGCCAATTGAAAATCAATCTAGGGCCAAAACAGCAAACTACAATCAAATGCAATCCCACAATCCTGCTCTGACTCTACTCACACAGTGTACAGAGTTTGAAGAGTCGTAGTGTGAGGACATTTCCTGAAGAAGTGATGCCATGAACAGCGCACAAGGGGACTATGAATGATTTAAGACATAGCCTAAGGCCGTGTTCTCACTGACAGCAGACATGCAAAAATGGCATCCTCGATCCCATTAATTCACATGATGTTTTTAAATATGTGGGAGCAAATGAAAGCCTTGCAGATTGTTAGGAAAAAGATGCAAGGGATGAAAGGTGAGCTCTTTGATCCTGGTGATCCAGGTTGTTGATGTGAGAGGTCAACAGCCAACCAAATAGATTCATTTCTATCTGTGCTACTGAAGCAACATTGTTGATTGGCTGGAATAGTGAAGGCTCAGGCAAAGCCACTTTATCTCCCATTTACAGAGCCAGGACTGTGCAGGAACACCAGAGTTGTTTTCAGCACACACACTGGATAGACAGCTAGAGGAAAAGTGAAATGGATTACAATTGAGGACTACACCTTTAAAGAGAGATTTAAGTGTGTGGAGGTTTGTCTCAGGTCCTGCGTTCTCACACCAGCGGTATTGGTAAGCTAACCTGCTGAGCGCATGGGCTGTAACGGTTGGCACTCCCTGCTGGGACTGCAAATTGCGCAAATAAGCTATGGAGGTTATGCCATTCTGCCTTCAACTCAGTGTTAGAATGTGCACCACTGAGGTGATTCAACATTAGGTAAACAATGAGACACACACACACACACAGTTCAATCCCTAGGTGGGAAACGTTCCATTTAGTTTTTTAGTTTTTTTAGCTTTTTATCAGTGTCCATCACAGTACCTTGCCTCACGGCCAGAGTGGTGGTGTAGACCAGGAAGAGGAGGATGTAGTTGAGAAAGCTCTGGAACACGGGGGTGTTGGCGTGGTAGTCGTTGGCCAGGTATTTGCTGGTCAGCCCAATTCCACAGATGAGCAGGGAGAGCACCTGGCCCAGGGCCAGAGTCACCATCAGCTCCCTAGGGAGAGAGACAGAGAGAGGAAGGAGAGAGGGAGAGAGAGACAGAGACAGAGAGAGGGAGAGAGGGAGGAGAGGGGGAGAGAGAGAGAGAGAGGGGGAGACAGAGAAGACGAGACACACAGGAAGCGGAGATGGGAGACAGGGAGCAGAAGGGTGAGCCAGAGAGAGAAACAGGAGAAGGACAAATACAAACAGGGCGCACAGAGAGAGAGAGTGTGAGAGAGAGAGAATGAGAGACGGGGAGAGGGTGACAGAGAGAAAAAGTGTAGAGCTGTTAGAATACAGTTTATAAACAGCTACTAATCGAAGTAGTGATTGATTCCTCAGGAACAAGGCAGTATATATTCAAAACAATATATGCTTTAATGTTAGCATATTTACAATACAGTTAGTCACAAATATCAGTGATATTCAAAATCCCTGTGAGTTCAACCCCCAAGTTTTCTATTGCTAACATCATGCTGTACCCACTGGACCACAGGCCAAAAGAATTACAATGTTTCACAGCAGCCGCTTTAATTGTAGAGGGCACTCGAGAAAGGCGTAGAGGGTGAAACAAGCAAAGGCATGAAGCAAAGCATTTCCACAATCTGCTCTGACACAGCATGTAAAAAACAATCACAGCAAAGTGCGCTTCTGAAACAGCCCATTCAGCACCATTAGCTAACTGTGTGCTTGACGCCATAAAAAAGCATGTGAAGTTGTTGAGACAAATGCATTAGATTATAATTATGGGGTAAGTGCGTGCATGCAAGTCATAAGAGGAAAGAGTTACTGTGAGCATATAAACATCACCTACAGAACCGTCTGTTTGGTCCAATCTGGCTTAATCAAGGTATTCAGTCACAGACACGTTTTATTCACAGTGAACTGGACACCTTAAGCATGTTGCTGACATCCACTTCACCCTTTCAAATCATCAACACACCCGGGGTCTATATGTGGGGGCTGGAGCTAGCCTTGGGATTGAAGCACTTACTCTAGAGGATAAACAACCTGTCAGTCACTGCCATTACTTTGACAGAGGTCTATCTTTTCCAAGCCTGAGAAAACATGGGACGGACTTTTCCCTCAGCCATAGTCGTGGCTCCCAGGTGCTGAGTGACAGGTGTCAGCTCAGGGATTCCTGGCCAGACGTCTCATCACTCGTCGCACTCAAGGCTGCCACCCCCCCCCCCCCCCCCCCCCCCGTCACCTCTCCCCTTAACCCTCTCTGCACCCTCATAAGAGCCTGTCTCTTCCGAAGCAAAGGCACGTCCACCATGATTTGCGGTGGCCAGGGTCTATATAAATACACTCTGTCTGTGTAAATACACTCTGCCTCTGCAGGGTGATAAGCTATGGTGGCTTTCCTGCCATTCATCGACAGGTGGTGGAGGGAGATTGAGCTTCCGCAAGATGCTGTCTGCATGGGGTTGATATTCCCTCAGAATCTCTCTTTCTTCCTTTCATTCTCTCTCTCACTCACTTTCTCATCTTCTCTTTCTCATTCTCATCCATATGCACTCTCTCACTGGATGTTCGTGCCCCATCTCTGTTGCCATCTGTCATTCGCTCCCTTCCTCCCTTCTTCTGTCTGTGGGCTATTGATGACAGTAAAGTGGTCAGTGGACATTGACTGCTGGGTCAGTTTCTTTTGTTCTCTTTCATTGTTCAGTGTAAAACATTATGACCATCAGCCTGACATGCTGTGAGGACTCTCCACCCATTGGACCTCTGCCACCGTGTAACACAAATTGGACCCCACGTCCCATTGATCAGACTGAAATCTGGGGCATTTGGTGCCGGAGTTGGACTATTTAGGAATAGTAAATCTCAAAGACGAAGTCTGGACCTTAAGCCAGTAGAAATGTAGAGGTGCTGCGCGATGCAGGGAGTCATGTGAGGCCCACTAACATCACAGAGATGGTTTGTTTGTTTGAGAGAGAGAAAGAGAGAAAGAGAGAGAGAGAGAATTTTTTCTCTGTGTGAAGGAAAGGACCAAAATTCATCCCAGCTGTGCCGCACTCATCAACAGTAGCCTTTAGCATTTGTTTGAATGATTCACACCCGTTTCTGGAAGAAAGGGTTCATTTTTTCACATTTAGTGTTGGATCATTTGGTCAGTAAATTAATAATTAAGAACACGATTTCCTGTAAACAAATATTTGTTTTCCACTGTCAATGTATTTACTCAGATGACGATCTAATCATCTAATCATATCAGATCATATTTATGCTGACTTTTAGCACCACAGCATGCAACACATCATTTAAGGGTTGAACATGATGGATGAGACTGGAAAACTACTTAAAGTGTAGAGACAAGGGAAACTATTCATTTTTGACTAATATTTGTCTTGGAGTATACCAACTTACAGGTGAGAGAGAGAAAGAGAGACCGGATTGGGGGCTGTGTACCTATCATATCAGGTGAATGTATTATGTAACACAGACACAAGGATTTCCATTACCTCTCATATTTTGCTTTTGTATTCACAAAGGAGAATTTCCTCTTGCCAGGGCCTCACCAGTCCACCTGATGTTTGCATTCATATTTTCAGAGGAACCTTTAACCTTCTTTATACACTTCAAAATAGGAAACAGGTACACAGTCATATACAATGTTATAAGGGTGAATTTATTTTATATTTATTATATCATATATTATAATTATGATCATCTTCGGCACCTGAGTTAGTTCTGCTGCCCTATTGTTTAGTCCCCGGTTCCTAGCCTCCGTTTCTCTTTCAGTGGACACGGACAGACATTGTGCTTTTTGTTCCCAGTCTTTCAGTGGACACGGACTGACCTTGTGCTTTTGGCCTGAGTGGGGTCTACTTGGGTTGTCGTCCACTTTTGCTGTTTAGGGACCAAACCTTTACTTTCAGCACTGGTTGATTTTGTTCCAACTCATTTAAGTCTTGTGCTCTGTTGTTGGGGCCGAACTTGCACCTTCATACTGTCCTAGGCTCTGCCATATTTTCATCAAGGAACTTTACTTTCTTGGGAGGATTCTCCTTGGACCTTTTTCTGTCATTGCTGTCATATGTTCCCTTCCTTTTCCTCCTTGTCACACCGCTGCTGTTCAACATGCTCAACATGCTGTTTTACTATTCCCTGTCAACACACTATACAGCTGTGTATTGTTTCTCATACTGGGCCATCAGAGAGTCGATTGGATCAGGTTGTTGCATGTGGCTGCATGTAGCTTCAGGTCAGTCAAAGTGAGTTCCTGTGGCCTGCAGGCCTCCATAGTTGAGGTCATTGAAAACGTAAATGGACGGCATTTATATAGCGCTTTTATACTCATAGAGCTCTCAAAGCACTTTACATGCCTCAGACACCTACCCACTCACACATTGATGGTGGAGGCTACCATGCAATGTGCCAACCTGCACATCGGGAACAGTTGGGGGTTCAGTGCCGTGCTTAAGGACTGAACCAGCAACCTCTGTCGGCCTAATTGTGGCTCAATATGCCACAAAATACACTTGCAGCCTCTTCTCTGTGGTGTGTGAGAGAGATGGGCTAATAGGCTTAACAGCAGTGGACAGACCATGGTGCCCCAGTAGGAGCTTCCAGTAAGTTCTCATCCATCCAGAGAGCTGATTGGATCTGGAGGCTGTGATTAGTTGCTAGCTTTGGGTCGGCCAAAGTGAGCTCCCAGGGCCTCTAGATCTTACTTGAGTGTGCTTAACTGTGGCTCAAACTGCCAAATTATGGAATGATGTAGGCGGTCAGCAAGCCCACTGCAGTCCAGGAACTGCCTGGTGATCCTCACTGGGCCTCTCTCTTCATGGCCTCCCTCTCTGCTTTCTGTGTGAGAGAGATGGGCCTGCAGACTCATCAGCAGTAGAAGTAGAGGATCAAACTATACCTTGGTGGCAGTCAAAGCCATTTTGTGAATAATTCACAAAACGAAATCCAAAATTGATCTCCATGTTGATTAATGAAAGAAGTACCGCAGTTTCACTTCCCTGTTGAACATCATCCCACTTTGAACTTTCACTGCTACAGCATTCAGAACTTTCAGAATGCCATGTTTGACCCATCCACCCATTACTGTATTTACTTGTAAAACAATAAAGTGAAAAATCTTCTACTGTAGTGAAAATAAGTTCTACATTGCAACAATTATAATGTGGGAAATTACATTTCTGAGATGTTTGAAAAGGGTTTGGTTTGCTCCCAAATTAAGCAAAGACAAAAAGAGATGCGATGGTCTGTGCTTCCCTATTTGTGAAATCCTATTAAGTCCATTCCCTAATTACATACCAGCTTGCATACTTGCATACAAATTCAGATCAGAGCCATTTTGATGTGATTCAGATGGACTAATACACAAGTAACTAACTTGCGAAGAGACGAATATGACTTACATACTCTTATGAACTACAATCTCAAGATCATATTAACAGTCAAAGTGGTTTGACCATTTACAGTGGAACTGCATGAAGGACGTGCATGTCTTGTCTTTTTTTTTAAATACAGACCCTTGGGCCTGCCTTACAATCTACATTCACCAGATTCACTTACTATTCGGGAGAACTACCCAGCACATTCCCAGGTGATGACATTCCATGCTGTGTGACTTTACAAATCAGGGCTACAGATATAGATTTATAAACCCCTCGTCTCCGCAAGCTGTGTCAGACTGATATGCCCTGTGCCATCTTCACCTCATTTTTTAGAAGTGCCTGGCAGAAGTCTCATCTTATGTAGTGGTCTGGAAATGTGATATATTTAGATATGAACAGAGCAGAGCAAACATAATCAGAATCAAGACCACAACAGTGCACAAACTATAAAGGCACTCTTTGACGCGTAATGACTCCTGACACTTTCATTCCTATATACATATTCCACCGTCCTACATATCTCATCATCACACAGCATGCACCGCTGTCTGTGTGTGTGTGCGTGTGTGTGTGTGTGTGTGTGTGTGTGTGTGTGTGTGTGTGTGTGTGTGTGTGTGTGTGTCTGAGTGTGAGTCTTCTGTCTATCTATGTGAAGAACTGTTTTGGTATGCGGGCAGGTGTCTCCGGAGAGCCTGTCAAGGTGGACTGACAGCTTTGCTCCCTTGGTAATGCCTCTCATCCTTCCCACCTCCACCCACTCCTCTCCCACCACCAAACCCCTCAGCCCCATCCTCGAAACTACACCCCCCCCCCCCCCCCCCCCATACACACACCCACACACACAACAAACACACACAAACACACAAACACAGACACACACACACACACAACAACCCACTGAGGTCTCAGAGCAGCCCTGCATTCCAAACCAAAAGAAAATACCACAGGACGAGAGAAAGACAACCACTCTTCCATACCAATGAGCTCATCTATATAACTGAAATGAATTCAGGAAGAGCGAGAGAGAGGGTGAAGGAGATAAAGAGAGAGAGAGAGAGAGAGAGAGAGAGAGAGAGAGAGAGAGAGAGGGCGAGCGTATGAGGAGAATTATGTCTAAAGCGGAAACAGTTGGAATGAGAGAGGGAAACAGATAAGGAGAATGAGGCACAATGGCCAGTCTGGACTTTCCACAGTCATTTCTCTTCCAGGGAGGGCTCAATGAGCAATTTGAAGGAGGATGACCTGAAAGGGACTGGGTCATTGCATAGTGTATCATGCTTGAAAAAATATAAACATGTCATTCTCTCACATACAGATAGAAGAAAATGTGCACATTGCATCAAATGATTTGTGGAAGCGAGAATACCATGTGGAATTTCATCTGTAAACCTTCAACCTAGATGCCTGTTGTGTTTACTGGGAATTATAGATTACACAAACATTTTGTTCTGTTTACCTCGCTCTAAGAGTTGATCTACAGTTACATAGGAATTGCTGGAAAATGTGTCCAATCACTGTTTTCATGACAATCTATGGGAAGCTTCTAACATCCACCTGGGGCTTGCATTACTGGTTTAATGAAGTATACATTAAGGTCTCATAGGTAAATCATGAGAGAGACTGTGTGTGTGTGCTTGTGTGTGTGCGAGTGCATGTGTGTGTGTCTATTTATTTGTCTCAGGAGAAGGAAAAATGAAATCTTTCATAGAGCTCAAGGTTCTCATACAACTCTTAAACAGAACCTACTCACATTCCTTATCAGGCTTATTACATTAAAATGAATGCGCCTCAGTACACAGCTTATTTAAAATCTCATTAGCGATACCTGGGAAACAAAGCAAGTATAAACCACTTAAAAACAAAAACAGGTCAGGGGTGATCCTTTTAATAGTCTGTGTACAATAGTGGAAATTAAAAACATGAGTAGCGTGGCATGCTTGAATATGCTTCGCAGCAGGTTGCAAAATTAGATTACTTCAGAGCTCAAAGGGCTAATATTGAGAGCTAAACAAGAAACTTCCTCACTGGTATTGCAAAGAGGCACCTCAATGTTTTCAATGTCTTAGAGCAAATTAGAATATTGTTTGGTGTTCAAACGTTTCTGAAAAACATGAGAGGAAATTGATTTCACAGTTGAGTCTTTAGCACACAGTGTGGCAAGAAAGTCGTCCTAAAGTTGAGAGTAGTTTCATATTACTGCACTAAAGTGAGTATGTACTTACATCAAGTACTGAGTTTCTGTTTGTACTTTCTACCCATCTACGCACAGTATATGTCTCAGCTCTGACCTGTTCTGTTACTGTGTGCCTCTTCTCACAGGACTCAGAATATCCACCAGGGGACAGATTCTCCCTCTTCGCTCGTCTCCGCCTTGAAATGGAAAGTAACTAGAGTGATGTGACGTTGCCCCTGATGATGTTTCGAGATTGGGCAGGAGTGTAATTAGTTTCGCAACTCCTCTCCATGCTCCTGATAATTGACTGATGGGGGGCTATTGGATGATAGCGCCATTATCTGATAGAGTGGCTATCTGCCAGTGCTGATCATCTGAGCCCTATATGCGGCAAAGAATAGGCGAGGCAAGGCGGTGTGTGTGTGTGTGTGTGTTGGGAAGAGGGTGGGCCTAGGGGCTGTTGTTTTCCTTCCATTTCCTAGCAGAAACTTTTAATTATGGTGCTTAGCTGCACATCCCCACCCGCTAGCCAAAAATAATGAGAGTAATTACCTCAACCTCTTCAGATTACACACTGGCAAAGATGCTCTGGCATACCAATCACTCAGCCTTGCATTGCTGGACCTGTTAGTGATCGCGTGAAGTTGTCATATATAAGGAGGATTTAGTATGAAGCAACTCCCATAGCTAATTGTATGCTAGTCCTACCTAGTGAGAATAATAAGTGGATCAAGCTAGTGAGAATCATAAGTGGAGCAGGAATTAAAGGTTACTACAAAGCTAAGTCACAGATACACACACTCACACACTTTTCACATGTGCACTTAGTGCTGTACAAGCCAGACCAAATCCACAACATATCTCGCTGGTGGTGACATGTGCACTACCCCAGGGATTGCTTACCAGATATTTCCATAATTGTGGAAATTAGATCATATAAGCATTTGCATGATTGGACAATCAAATCATTTCAGATACCATACTCTGTCTCATTCAGTTTGTGCCTCTAAGAAACACAGACATCAGAATTTGTATTTCGCTTGTGCAATCCAGTAAGCAGGCACTCTTATTCCCTTTAGTGATTTATACAGCAGCATAAACAATGAGCATTGTCTCTTGGCATTTTAACATTCCCTAATAGCACTAACAGGATCATGGACTTCTCACAGCAGCTGGAAGGGGAAGAAGCTACAGAGTTGTAAACAAAGCATGGCCTCATAACAGTGCTGTGGATTCATCCAAATTCTTCCGTTTAACTGTACATTATAATTGTGGTCTCCTTCCTTCCTCAATACCGACACTCACACACATTGCACAGTTCGCACACTGCTTAGTGTGTATGTTTTTGTGATTGGACAAACTGATGTTAATTGCTTGTGGTGCAGCTAATGGTAGCGCATGTACTAACCCGTCTTCTCCAAAGGTGCTTTGTGAGATACCTGCGAACGGAGGCTGACTCTATTTACGTTTATCAGTCAGAGCAAACGCTCCATTTCAGCGGCACAGTAATTGTCCTGACTCATTTAGCTAAGCTACTAACAAACTACTTATGCTACTCATGAAGCACTGACATCAAAATCTTTTGTGAGGCTTCAGATAGTAATTATGCAAACCTAAGTAATAACAGTCTTTAACAGGCTTTGTCCAGAAAGTTACAAGAGGATTCTGTTCATGTGGCAGGCATTTTAGCATGAATTTATGGCCTGCGCTACACTAGGAAGAAATTCATTAAGGTGCTGTTTGCTTACTGCATGTTGTAACATGCACCCTGGCCTTTTCACTTTCAATGAAAATGGGGATGTGTAAATGTCATTGCAGTTGTTTCATGGGTATTATTATTAGTCAAATTTAGTCAGACTTCATGCTCAAACAATCTTTAAAAGCTATCTGCTCACCTGGTTTTTGTAATAGCTAAAATAATGGCATATTACACAATACAGTGGCACATAAAATATGTTAATGTCAATGAAAAGGCGATCAGATCATATCATTAGTTATAATTTCTATTAGAGATTATTAAGGGTTTACAATTTTCAATACTAAAACACCTACGTGTCTTTTGAAAGGCAACTCTCGACAGGTTAACCGGCATGAAATGAGGGAATCAGATCGCTCTCCATAGTAAGTGAATAAAGTCCCATAAGGAAACCACCATCAGTTAAACACAGATGTGGGCTCGTCCTGAGCCGTTATTCATCCACTGTGTGCATTAAACAAACAACGCCCTGGTTACTCCCTTCAGATCAGGGCCAATTAGGATGATGTTTGTTCAGGTGTGCATTGAGCAGTGTGGGGGAAATCAATAGACACTTAAGCGCCTTACTGTTAAGGTGTTCATTTCTGAATTCCTTTTTTACCGGGGATTCGCCATTAAGCTGTCGGCGCTTTCAGGGCGAGACAGCGCTGGCACATCAGCCCAATCTCATTCTTGGGCCGTGCCAAAGGAAGGCCAGAAATTTGCATTTAGATGGAAAGCAATTTGCTCTCCTCGGAGGCAATTATATTTAAGATGAAATATGTGTGTATTTTTCTCTCTCTTGGTGATCTGACACATTGCCCCAGGTAACATTACCTGGGTAAAGATTTCACTGAATTAAGCCAAGCTCAGTGGTGTGTCCTGCACAAAAGGCTGGAAGCTTTTTCAGTGTATCAGGTAAAAAACAATACTCCTCCATTAAGCTTACACACACATATTATACAACATATACTTTCCAACAGGGTTTGAATTATTCATTGAAACCACTGTAAAGCCTAGACACTAAAAGGAAACTGTTGGGCATCCAGGAATCCAAAATGGAGGACACCAGCAGTGCAACATTATCACCTCAAATAAAGTTGTTCAGCATGACTCCTTCCTGCAAAACTCGCTATCACAAACAATGTGTGAAAGTACTAAAAGAAGAAGAAACCTTCTGGTGCGGCAGATAGGTGCTATCAGAATAACCAACACCTTATGCTGGAACACATGACACCAGCTCTCATTCTGTGCAGAGCGAGAAGTAGTTTTTTTTAAACTTATTTTTTTGTATTCTGACAGCTAGTCTCACACCACAACCTTATCACAGCTTGCTAACAATGTGGCCTCATTTCCTCAAAGATGATCTCTATTAAAAGCTGTGCTCACATTAAAAACCAAAACCCATCATATGAGAACTGACTGTGAGGTGGTGAATGGTGGAAGCTGTACTACACCACCTTGGACCGCAGTCACACCCAACTGTGTCTTCTGGTCAGTGCTACTACGGGGGGATGGGGGCAGAGGGCACGGGCAGACATTGATTAAATGCAGCAAATTTGACGCTCCCCATGTTTACATGTATGGTGGCCTTGAAGATGAGGTGGCATGTAGAATCTCAGGGGGGGCTGGTTTGTGCTGACTGATAGAGGAGAGGATTATTGGGGTCAGGGGCAGAGATCATAGGGTTAGGCTGGGTAAGTTGGGCTGGCCCTTCTCCTCAAGGACAGATGAGATGAGATCAGAAAGAGGAACTCAGAGAGGACAAGACAAGTCTGCTTGTCTTATCAATAGGAGAGTATGAAAGCCCAAGTTATAGAGTTGAGCAGTTTAATAATGCACTCTTGGGCAGTTTAATAATGCACTCTTGGATGATCCCTTTGTTCAGTAAACTTTACCACCTTGATCTTGTAGCGGAAGCGTGATTCTGGTCTGGAAAGAATTTCCAAGATAGAGAAAAGAAAGCATGTACTGGGAAAGCCTGTGATTCAAGCAATACAATAGACTGTTCTTATCTTTAAGCAATTAACTTGTCTCAGCAAACTGTGTTCCCTGGTTCCAGATGTTGGAAAGGTTAATTAATTGAGGGAGAAGAACCACAGAGAAAAAGATATCATCTTGTTTTTGGCCATCTTCATATGCAACGGCACTTAAATGGGAAAAATAAATTACATTCTGTGTGGAAAAAAGATTAGTTTAATTTCTGTGTTTTGTCTGTATTGTCATTAACCTTTCCCACCAACGGATGAGTCAGTGGTATTCAAGAGTTGTGCACACAATGCTCCCAACGACTCGACTAATTATCGACTCTATAAAAAGGAGGAGGCAAACAGAAAAAAACTGTCCAGGTGAGTGCGAAAATGAATTTTTCATGAGGCATTTTATAACACTATCTCAAATAGCTCTACTTGCAAAACGCTTCCGGAAAAACTGAAAAAAATGCAAGGAGGAACTGAGGTTCAGTATTGAGCCACAGCAGCACTAAAAATAAGCCTTCTCATTTTGAAAGACACCTCTTTTTCTAGATGCATTTTGGTGTCTCTCAGCTATGCAGACCGACTGGCCTTAACACAGGGGACCAACGAGTTCTGTGTTTTAAAAATTGTTGTTGTAATGTGTAACAAGGACAAAGCCTGCCCTGAGTGATGTAATGCCCTCGCCCCTGTGATGTTCTGTGATATGACGTGATGACCGCTCACAGAGCCCCTGAGCCTCCTTTGAAAGGGAGAAGGCAAGTCAAAATATGGAGGGGCTACCGAAGGCTCATAACACTCTCTCTCTCTCTCTCTCTCTCTGTACAGGGCTCAGGAGGGGTGAGGACAGCAGGGGTCTGACTGTGGGAAAGAGGGAGAGGAGAGGAAGAAGAATAAAGGTAAAGGGAAAGTAGTAGAGGGATGCAGAGAAAGAAATAAGGGTGTGGCCGATAGAGAGAGAAAAAGATGAGGAAGGGGGAAACAGAGATGGCAGGAGAAAGGGAGGTAGAGGGAAGATGACTGAGTGAGAGAAAGTCAGAGAGAGGGGGGCGAAAAAGAGAAAGCTGGAGAGAGAGTGAGAAGTCTGTGTATTTATAGACACTTTAGACAGAGAGATAGAGCGAGAGAGAGCGAAAAACAGCAACAGAGGAGGGAAGGTGAAAGATGGGAGGGTTGTAAAGTGAGTCGAAAAGGAGGGATTGAGTGAGTGAGAGAGAGATTGAGTGAACGAGTGAGAGATTGAGTGAACAATTCAGTGAACGATTGAGTGAACGAGTGAGCGAGCGAGTGGCCGTCAGAATGAGAAAAAAGTCGGAGTGTTTACAAAGATTGATTTCACAGACACCTCCGCTCCTGGGCTCGTGGGCTGGGAGCCCCCCATGTAGCACATTGCTTCTGAAAGCCCAATCAAATGTCATTTTCCCCCAAATTACTCCCGGTCCTGGTCGATAAGCATCAGCAGGGTGACCTCCACGTACACCTGCTCGCCGAGAGGTAAATATACATCAAGGCCTAATTTCATCCCCCTCCCTTACCAGATGAACACAGCAAGTGATTTGTTCCCACTGGACAAACCCTCTTAAATCCAAGGACAGAGAGATAGGGACAGAGAGAAAGAGAGGGAGAGGGAGAGAGGAGAGGACAGGAGGATACATTGAAAGAAACTATCTGTAAGAGAATGTGCAAGCAAACCAAGAACATCTTCCTAACTGAGAACTGGAAAGAGAAACTTACGGTGAAAGGACAAGCTACATTTTCCTGCGGCCATGAACAGCATAGTTTAGAATCCTGGTGTGCATGGCAGTGGTGTACTTGCGCATGCATCAAAAATCAAAAGAAGAGGCTATCATCAGGATACATTTTTTGCCCTGTTATTCTTTCAAATGTGCTTACTGACTACAGTGATATCTTTAATCTCAAAACAACTTCAAAAAAGCAATCACTGCTCTCGTTCAGTGTTTTGTTTTTACAGGAACATACAGGAAAAAAATCCAAATTCAAATAAAGGGTTCCATGCAGTGAGGCACACATCATAGCTGGCAGCCAAGTTGATAGCGTAGCCTACTGAATACAGTGACAGGCTCTGGACGTGACTAAGAACTGGGTCATCACTCTCCACCCAGGTCTCCCTGGCCTTGGGTGGGGTTGGGGTGGGTGGACTGAGCAAAAGGTGGTTTATCGAGAGGTCCGTCAGCTCCATCTGGACAGCGTGCCAGCGGGGAGAGGGTGGGGGTGGGTGGGCTTACTCGACTCTCATCCGCCCAGATAAACATTTCTGGGAATAGAGGAGCATTTGATGAGCTTGCATAATGGATAGGCAGAAAAAGGCACGAAAAGCAGATTATCTGTCGGCCTGAGTGCCACCCAAACGAAGAGAGAAGTGAACGAGAAGATGACTCAATGAAGTGACAGATGACGGGTTGAATGGATGCTCGGATCTCGTTGAGCTCAAGATCAAGATGAGATCAATAGGTTTATGAATAACAGTATTGATTTAAAGATACCTGGATAGACAGATGATAGAACCTATGTCTGACTGAGAGAAAACAGCTCTGGTGGACGTCTTTCAGACCCAGAGAACCCTTGTTGCCACCACAGTGTTCGAGGCATGGAAGAAGGTTTACACAGAACCTTTAACTTTTTTCAGAATCCGTTGCCCTTAAAACTTTACATGTGCATAGATGGATAGATGCACGAATGAATGAATGAATGAATGAATGAATGAATGAATGAATGAATGAATTCATGTATGAATAAATTAATAAAGAAATGAATGAATTGAGGGCGGGGGACATGCAGACTTCTGGGACTGGTCCAGGTGGCCAGCCCCCCTGGACAGTGTGGCATAGTCATCGCTGTGTCCCAGGATGCCATCTGTCCCATGCCACCACCCCCCACCACACACACCACACACACCATCCCCCACGACCCACACCACACACAAACATCCAAAAACACAAACACATGCTCACTTGCTGAGAGGTGATTATTTAAATAGATAGCGAGCCTGAGAAACACACTCTGGTCATGTTCTGACTGTCCCTCATAATGCACACCACACACAAAGTCTGGATGAAGGAACAGAGGAGAGGCAGGAAGGCATACTTTGACTTGGACCTGCTCCAGCACTGACAACTGTCTGTCTTTGCCCCTCCACACTACTTCCTATATCTCCCACAAACACACTCATATCTCTTTATAAAAGTAAGTTACCATCTCATCAAAAATCAAGGGGGATGGTCTACATCGTCTGATCGTGTTAATATAATAACTAACATGCATTATTATCATTAATCCAAAAGGGATGGTACGTAGATGTACAAGGGGAATCATCTTTGTCCAAATCATTTTCTGGGGGCATGGCAACCCCCTCAAGTTGAACCCAGTTCATAATCACTGCATCTTAACACACAGAGAACAATGCATCCTATTTCACTGATCCATGCGTAAGACATGGCCTACTTGTGTTTACCAGTTAAAACAGTCCAAATCCCAGGAAAAAATCGAAAATTCAAAAAATCTTCATAAAAGGAAATGTATTTAATGGCATTGAGTCGTTAGCACTAACACTTACTGTTAGTTTAAACTAATTTGTGTAACAGTGAAACACAGTAACAAGGACTGTATACTATTTGCTGCAGAACCTGACAAGCTGTCAGTTGAAAGAAACCCAGACTGTTGTTGACATTTGCTGTAATATCATTGGAAAAGCCTTGGATGTTTCAAAGTGTCTACTGTACCAGACTACCTTGAGAGTGATGGGAGAAATCTGGCAAAGAATAAAGAACCGTTTTAATCTTTGTTTGCAGCAGTGGCATGGCTTTGTTCAATCCGCTCTACCAGCGCAGCAGTGTCCAAAGCCTCAGCGAAGGACCGGGGGAGATATGGACTCGAGTCGAACCACACAACCTGGCCAAATGGTCTAATGTTGGGTTAGAATTCAAACCATTGTGGAACTGTTTGCTGTGTGGGTGTTGGCCGGCATGGTAATGCCATCATGAGTTAGTTTTGCACGCTCAAATACAACAGGCTGGCTTTGAGTTTAACCTTGTGAGTTTAAAAAATGAGCACCACTTGTCCTTAGGTGGCTGTAAAATTATGATGACCTCCGAAATAATTAGATTCTTTAAAAAAGGCCGCTTGACAAATCCTTCACACAAAGTACAGAGCGAAACCTTGCCTTGGCTAGGTACCTTGATACCATGGCTGCCACATGACAGTGCTCCCAACTTTTGACATTGAATTTCAATGAGGTTGCCGTCATGTCATCATAATTACTGCAATTTTTCAAGCAATTTTTAAACCTATGGGCAACCCAGAGCAAAAGGCATGCGTTGCAGACGAGGTATCCCACTCAAATATGCAAGGACCTTTTTTCCCTTCCTAGAGAGGACGCATAGCATTAAAAATCTGCTTTAAAGCGCATGGCAGTCATTACCTCTGAAAGACTGGAGACGTTAATGTTGTCATACTTGAAAGAACTGTGCTGAGCCAAAGCATCAAACACAGATTAATTTCTCTGGGGGCAGGGGTAAAAAAAAAGAAAAATCCTATAATCCAATACTGACAAGTCAGGCACGCGTGTTGTACAACACTGGGAGCGTCTTATCTCTTGTTGATTTGAAATAGCCCTGCAGCATATTCCCCTAAGGGGCTGCATCCATGACCAGACTGGGGAGGTGTCAGTGTTCTGTGTGCCCACACACTGGACAAGGGGACCACAGTGTGTGTATGTATGTAGTGTACTGCTGTTCAATTCATGACTCATTCTCCTCATAGGTGCTGAGAAAATGTTGCATGAGAGAATGTAGCCTACTGTAATAACTGTAGCAGTGGATAAAGTTACCATCCAGACATAAATATTATAACTAACTGCTGTCTCAGCAAAGAGAATATGAATAAATATGTTTTTGTGTATGTGTGAGTGTGTGTGTGTGTGTGATTGTTTGTCTGTTTATCAGTGCATGTGAGTGCATTCATCCCCTGTTTCAATGTTCCCTCAGAGGGAAAAGGAGCTGTCAATCAATAACCAATCAGGCTTAAGGGGGGAATGAATCTGGCACTAGCTGTTATCTTTAATTAAAGCCTGTTCAGAATAATCGCTCTAATAAAGCGCCTAGGCTGCCACACAATCTGCATGACAAGAACGTTATTCCTAATGACCTTGTCAACATGACAGGTGGAGGGAAAAGTATTGTCTCCCAAGATGAGACAGAACAAAATGCTACCCAGGTTTCAGCACAAAGCATCCTTGCACCGGCATACACACGCACTATCGTCACTAAATGAGATAGCCACGGGCTTCATCAAAACGCAAAGCAGAAAAGGATTCCAAATTATACACTTAGGGACATGACATGTTATGGAATGTCTGGCATGTTGATGTAGAACTCTGTGCTGCTTTGTTGAGTTTGATCTTTCGTGGCTTTAAGTTATGCACACCTCAAACTTAACTTGTAACCATAACGCTCTTGGTTAAAGGTTATTAGATACTGTACGGTTCACCATATACTGATTAATCAGATGTCTATAACAAATGTGTTCCTACAGGATCAACTTTGCCAGTGATACGAGGCAAAAAAGAAACCTTTTGTCTCAGTCTAAGAGATCATTTGAAGCAAATTAATTCAGATTTGTGCGATAGAAGGTTATCAGCATGGCGGTTTCATATCAAGAGTGTGTCACTTCACAGCTAGAAGGTTGAAAGATCCCTATTTTAACCAGTGGGTTAAAGATCACAATTAGGCTTATGTCTAGCATGGCTTGAACATTTTAAGAGAATGAGACATGTCTACATAACCTCTATATATTATATACGGTATATACAGCCTCAATAAATGATAACATTTCTGCTAATACAATTAGAAGTCCATACTAGGTGTTGACCTATATAATTCCAAATTCTATACTAATGACTTTAAATTGCAAGGTCAGATCACTAAGCATCTCTTTCTGTTCCCTTCTCTCAGCCCTTTCCGCCCTTTCCGTTCCCTCTGTCCACCACCCTCAACCACACACCCCGGGCCCAACCACACACCCCGGGCCCAACCACACACCCGGGGCCCAAATCCCTCATTTTACAGCTTCTCCAAACTCCTGATTGGCTGATTAAAGGCTAAAATCCGGTAGAAGTCTCAAAAGGGAATATGCCTGCATTGCTGCCCAGGCATCTACTTGAGCCTGGCATTCAGAGGCCTGTGGCAAGATACTGTCTATCTGTATTAAGAAATGCTTTTGAGCACATACCAAACTAACAACAAATAACACAGTGTGGCTTTAACAGACATAAGTATCAAATAAACAAGAAGAAAACAAGCTCTACAGTGTGAGGTGTACTGAAACCCAGCAACGACAGTTAGATTGCTCCCTGTGATCCATCAGAAGCACAGTTTCATCAGATCCTGCAGGAAACACCTCAGGAGCCCCTGAGGGTCCATTGGCCAAAGACTGTGGAGCGCCCAAATCCTTCTTCAGTGGAAACATATCAGACACTAGTGGCTACAGTAAATCCATTTCTCAACTCTCTCTCTCTCTCACACACACAAAATGGCACAACCTTCAATTAGGGAGGCTGTGTGATCCACTTTCGTGTACTAATGACTGTCCTGATATCCTGCTCATTCCGGGCAGGTCAGCACTACAGGTTATATACACACACATTACGCAAGTGTGTGCCGAGGTGATGAGGGTAGTTGGCCCCAGCACAGGGTTCATACCCAAAATATCACCGTAGTTTCCATAGTGACATAAGACAGTAGAGGCAGCCATCAAATCTTCCAGGTGAGAGGAAGTTAGGCATTCATCATCTTATTCAAGATCACTTAATACAAAATCAGAAGGTACGAATGGAGTAAGATCAACCGCTATTGGTCCACTGCCGCCATCGTACCACTGAGAAACACCTCACAGGTGGTTTGTCCCCACACAGGATCCATACTTAAACATATTAAGCATGGGATGGTGAAGTGGGCACAAGGTAGTTGCGACACAGCCAATGCTACTAGCTTTGTCACCAGTGTGCCCCTAGAGTAATGAGGTTGGCTACTGCACTGCTCAAACTGGACTGCCATCAGAATGACAAACTGCACTGCAAGCCTTCACCCAATGAATGCGGAAATACAGTATGTGCTGCCCTTTCCCCTAGGGTTTACATCTGAATGATAATCCTCCCATTTATCTTTGGGTTATTTCTCAGTGTTTTACCTCACAAACCCACTGCATCAGTGGTTCCACCAGGACAGTTTTATAGATAATAATCATAAAAATTCCTCTTCGTCGTGAATTATTCAGTCTCTCCAACACTATAACAAAGGGCTACTCAGGCATACTGTGCTCATGCATATTTCACACCGGCGATAATGCACTCACCTCAAACAGAGTGGTAGTCATAGACTGATGGGGTTGGGGATATCAACCTTGGATCTCTGAGAAAGTTTCAAACTATAACTTACGAAAGATGTCATTCTCTACCCAATCGTAAACGTCCATGTCACAGTGATTCATCAAGATTGCTTTTGTGTGCTTTTTTTATATATAA